>NW_007578751.1:0-68973 GCF_000690725.1 Stegastes partitus
ATCCTCAGTACTCTTGCCATTAAAGCCTCCCTCGTAAGTGCCCTGGAAACATCCTATATACTCTGATATCCATTCTTCTGCTCTAAGTGTGCTTTGCATTATTCTATCTTATGCTGCCTTGCGTTATTTTTTTCACCTGTTTTTGGGAAATGGCTACTACTCCACCATCATAGAGGATCTTTTGACAACTTAAGACACTTTGTAGAGATGAGGATCAAGGAGACTTTGGGAAAAGTGTTAGAGGAAAGAAAAACAGATGTATCCTACATAGAAGTCTTGAATCAATTAGTGTGAAACATATATAGGTCGCACCACGATGGGTGTGGGTTTGACAGGTGAAACATCTGTGCAACAAGATTTAAATAACCTGGCATCACTTAAGATATGCATCTCTTTGTCACATCCTCACTGGTAAGAGTTAAGATGTGGGAAAGCGATGCAAATGAGGGAAATGAGGAGACATGTTGCCATAGAACTGTAAAGGAAGCATTCAGAATTATTCAGAGTGATAGATTGTTGTCCATACTCGTGTCATGACTAGGCGAATGACATTCCCGTTGTACTAGTTTTACATCCAGACTGAAATGACTCAATACAGTTCAATGGTTTATTAATTAAATTTGGTATTGATTTCTTAGGTTAGGACCAATCCCAGTGACTTTGTTGACCTCCTGACTTTTCATACAGTGTCACAGCAGGTAAAATTTTCGAACATCTACCCAAAAAACAAACACAATTTTGTACAAACAGAAATGATGAATCTTAATTACATCGGTGATCCCCTGTCTTGTCCTGCAGCTCCACTATCCAGCTTTCAATCCATTCTATTCTGCTTATCTGGGATCAGGTAGTGGTGGCAGCAGGCTAAGTGGGGCATTGCAGACCTCCCTCTACCCAACAATGTTTTCCAGCTCCTCCTGGGGCATCCCAAGGTCTTCGCAGACCAAATTGGATATGTAATCCCTTCAGCAAGTTCTGGGTCTACCCTGCACTCTCCTCCCAGTTGATCATGCCTGGTACAACTCTAAAGGAAGCCGCACAGGAGGCATCCATATCAAATGCCACTGCACCAATCCATGTTTCCATCTCATACTCCATTTTCCTAACACGATTCTGAGATGCCATCCATGCATAGCACAAAACAGGTCAGAGACCAGGAGCATCCTTGGTGGACTCCAACACCTACCAGAAAAATGTTCTTTTCTGACCATCAAAATCCATGAGGTTCACATTAGTAGTTTGAATAAAATGCTTTCAGATGGATTTTACTCATGAAAACTGGAACATGCAGTCACGTCCACCTTAGAGTAAACTAATATCTTTGGTGATCCTCTGATTTTCCATGTAGTAATACGATTGTTCAAAATTTGAACTACCTTGAAACATAATGACTTTCATTACCCAGAGTGCATTTTGTGTTTAGTACAGTTTAGTAACTGTTAAAGTAAGATGCTGACCTTTGCTACCAATCAATTTGTTGGAATTTTTGTTGTGTTTCTGTTTGCATGCTGATGTAAGCATTTAGCTCAAAGTACCACTCTGCATATATACAATGCTGTTAGCATGGCTGTTGATTTTAACTTTTGTTTAAAATGTTTCATGGTTGCATTCGGAGAAAAAGAAAACATACAATACAAATACTTACAGTTTTTCCTAGAACTGGCCTCAACAGTTATAAATCCTTCCTGTGTGTAGCTGCCATCATCTAATAACAGCACAAACAACTAGAAAACCACTGGATTGACTCATGTCTGGCCTGGTTCTCGTCCATCCATCTTACTCAAGATTGTGTGGTTTAGAGGATACTAAACCGTATAGATGCACATTCACATGTTTATTTTCTCTAACTGGGTAGATTGCAGGCATGGTATTACCACAGAAAAGACATACATCACTGCTGAGGAGCAATCCCTACCACATGAGCGCTCATACTGGGGGATAACAACCAGCAGGGCAGGAAGGGTCAATAGCATGACGTGCTGCTGAATCCAGCTGCAACTGCAGGTGGGATCTGTGATAAAACAGTAGATGTCTCAGGTGAGCAGTCTAATCTTTCTTGCTCCACAGATTACAGAAGCCTGCAGGCAGACAGCCAACCACAGAGAGGCTGTACGCTGACAGAAGAGTGGTCAGGGGATGTGGTTATGTGGTAAGGAGGGCATAGCTTGTTTTGTAACCACTACTCTTAATGCTAGAAGGACTACAGAGAGTGGAATGAGTGGTTTATAAATTAATTGTTTTACCATTTGGATAGAAAACATTTTATTTATTTATTTATTTATTTTATGAAGGAGGAAATTTTAAGGAGAGAAATACAACATCCACACTCCAAAGTGGCAACTACAGCATCAAATCAGTCAATTTATTGAAGATCTGAGACAGGTTTGGTTTTAGATGTGTTTTCATCCTCTTCTTAAAGTGCAAATCTAAATCGGTTAACTGCCTGTTGTGATTGAAGAGCCTTGCAGCAAGTGAGCTTTTCTCACTTTAAACAAACAGTTTTCTCATTTATCCGTCCCCACACTGCTTCGAAATCACCTCATCTGCGACTGCCACTCAGGAGAGCAAAACATAAATCCTGTTTGGCCAGACACTAATGAAACGACGCCTGAAATGCAGCATCTGCAATGACCTCCCTGTAGCGCATCAGAGGTGGAGCCTCTTGCGGGAGGGGGTTTAGTGTTCTTATTTGCCCGGGTGCTTGTGGTGATGATGAATGAGCAGACATGAATTCAAAGCAGGCAAGTTTCTGTCTTTTACTTAAAATCAACAGTTTTTTGGATGAGCAGGCAAGCAAGTATTACATTTGTTTGTCTGTATCTCCTACTAGCAGAATTCAGGATTACATTGTCCATCATTATTCACTCACTTGACTGTTGAGTAAATGAGTGTGCAGAGAGCTGGGGGGACAGCTTTAATCTCCACGGAGCTTCTGTTTACTCAACCTGTTTCTTCTATTTGCAGCTGCAGCAGGTAGCAGAGCAGCTTGATGGGAATGTAGAGTCTCGCAGAACACTCAACCGCCTCCCTAAGCACGGCAACGCCAGATGAAAATGACATGTTCTTGCAAACTGTTTAGTAAGGCCATCAAGGTGCTCATGAAACCTTGAGCAAGAAGTTACATTTGGTCCTTCAGGCAAACGCTGGATTAAGAAGGTCATAGTCTGGTCAGAGAGTCCTATTAAGAAGGTCACACAGATGTCAAGCTGTCCGCTTCTGGTTATAAGGCTTATTGATTTCGGAAGTCAGGAAAATCCATTCAAGTCAGGATGTTGTTTTATCTTTTAATGATGTGTACTTTCACATTCAATACAGAGCTTTTACCAATAATAAAGACTGGAGCTGTTTATGCTGATAAAGTACAATACAAATGAAATTCAATACTGAACAATGATCATGTCACTTTAGAACACTTTCTTTGCATGCCAGCAGCTCACAGGCTACTTTTTGCTATTACCAATGCTACTGTGGAAGCTCCACTTTGTACAAGAATCAGTGTAAAAGCTGCATTGAGTGTGACATAACAAATTAAAGAAAGACCCCCACAGTGAGGAGATCTGGTGATACTATTATGTTGTTGGGGGCGTTTTGCTGGCATGGTTTGGGTCCACTTGCTCAATTAGAACGAAAGGACCACTACAAATCAATACAAAGTTGTTCGAAATGATCACCTTTATCCTACCATGAAACATTTCTGTTCTGATGGGAGTGGCCACCTCGGGGATGCCCCAATCTACAGGTCATGAGGGGTCTCTGAATAGCCTGATGGACATGAAAGTGATGTGAATGATACTCTGTGGCTTTTTCAGTTGCTCCATCTTAACCAAACTGAACACCAGGAGAGCTCTCTTCACCACCATCATCAACACACATTCTTTGGGAAAAATGAAGTTCATCCCTCCAGTATAATTTAGAGACTTGAAGAATCAATGACAAAAGGCAACAGAGCTCTGCTGGTACCACATGGTGACCCAACACCTTACTACAACACCTTATGCTGGTTTTTCCTTGAATTTGTCACTTCAAAAAATACGGTTTAACAAAGACACTAAAAATCCGCCATACTGGTTACACCAATGCAGTACTGGATTTACTTCAGACAGTACCTATAGGTTAAAAAACAACACATGGCCACAAGGCAGCTGGTTGTTTGACTAGCGTGTGAATTTTTTCAGATTACACACCTGTACTGTGACCCAATATTAGACTCAAGCGTTATGTTAAAACATAAATATGTATTGTTAGCTCGACAAACTAATGCGCCATTCACACCTTAATGATCCTTAATCTGCAGCAAATAGTTCCATGTCAAAGCCTAACATATTGTAGATAAACTAAAACAACATTATTTTAATTTTGCTATCGATGTTTGTGAACTAATCTATGCTCCTCTTAAACTTAATATGCATCCTTTTTAAACTTATCAGTAGTATTTTTTGCAATTATATAGACATATACACATTTTCTTTTTTCACAACTAACATTAGATTAGTTGCAGTTTTAGGCAACATGTAAATAACCCAACAATAGCATGTCTAAAGAATCCAGACTTGTCCGTTTTTTAACCCGGTGATAGACATTTTTTTAAGATCGTGACTTTAAAAATGATTTCTTACCATGTTTTACCATTTCCCATTTTTTGACATTTGTCATCTACTACATCTCCAAACTTCTGTTGTTTTTGCAGTTAAGCTACTTTTTTTTTGACAAGCTTTCATGTTCATAGCTATTAAGTCTCTTTTGAAAAGCTTTTAAAGTTGTTTTTTTTAAACTCTGAAAGAAAAAGAAACCCATAATGGTCTTTAATAGGACAATTGATGTATTTCTTACAGGAGCTTTTAGCTTTGGAGAAATGAGAGGTCTTTCTTTAGCCATCAATTTCCATCACCTTTGAATAGCACAAGTTTCAATGTTTAATCGCAGACTCATTACAGTTCAAAAGTTTCATATCACATGCAGTAAATGTAACATGTTGCGTGTGCAGATGTAAAGGCAAACATAAATAGGGCAGAAGGAATTGTTTGTATTCCAGTGACACAAGTCATATATGAAGTGCTTTTTCTTCTCTAATTGTGACTGTGGGGCTAAGAGGGACGTTTGTCTGCCCTCAGACTAATGTGGCTTCATTACCATTATGCATATATGGCTGCATCCTGTGTTCAGGCACACAGGATGCAGCCAGTCTGAGTGAAAACTTAATCTTAATTTCACTTTAATTCTGCATTGCTTTCTTTGGCCTTAGTGTCTGGGTTCCTGTTGTTGTTTTGCCTTCTGGATATCCTGCAAAGTATGTTGTAAACTCTTGTTTTTAAAGGTGCTAGATACTGTATGTATAAAGTCATTATTGTTATTGTTATTAACGTTATTGAAACAAAGAGGAATTTCCTGGGTGTGATCACCTCCAGCCATACTGGAGCTCAGCTGGAGATATTGTGAGCAGATGCATAGTTTAACTGTGCAGGACATTAATCATCCAGAGAGACTTATGGTGGGGAAAATAAAGCAGATGAGACATGCAATGAGTAATGCCAAGGTGGGAAAGCTTCCATCACACATTTTTTCCCTTTTTAGTCAGTATCATTGCATTGACACCTACTAGGTCAGGCCAGTGTGACCTGAGGGAGTGTGAGAACTGTGCAAGTCAGTTTCTGAAGTAGTCTATAAAGGTGCAGTAGTTCCACGGGCACTGCCTGAGGTAAGATGTTACAAATCTCTCCAGAAAACAGCTCAATTACCCAGTTGGTTATGGCTACTGACATTCCCCCCAAAGAAACCACAAAAAACGGCAGCACCAGTTTGGCTTTCCAAACTCTTTAGGAGCTCCGCCACATGCCATTATTGCTAATTTCCTTCCAGCAGAGGTTGTAATTCAAACTAAAGCATGTACGACAAAATACCTACAAATCTGCCTTATTAAAAAGTGATGAAAGCTTGGGCCGTATTCGTTTTCCCTTACCACTGTTTTATGGAGTGTTTTTCCCAAACGAAATGTAGAAAATAACCACATGCATTCTCTGTCTTGAAAATGATGCATTGAGTTTAAATCTTATGAACTTGTGGCTTCATGTTAAAACAACATGAAATCATTTTCTTCCTTAATTTCACAACAGTGCCACAGTGTCCTACTGCATGGATGTGTGTACTGCAAACACTTCTAACTAATAGCAACAAAAACAAAATTTGCATGAGTTTTGCGTGGCAACTAATCAGAAAAACATTCTCTGCTTCCAATCCTGATGGAAAGTTACCTCCTGGCCTCACCTTGCTTCCTCTGCTAAGACAAATCTGTGTACCTGCTGCTGCTGCTTGAGTGCCACTTTGACACAGATGAAACACAGCAGACATGAAGTGTTTTTTTGGCAATCAAGCAAGAACAAAGTTCATTTGGGGCAGAGCTATACTGAGTCAGTGAACAGCTCCTGCACTATCAGGAAGCTAGCCTGCGAGCGTTTGGGGTGCTGAATGCCAGCGTTTCCACTCTGCAATATAGGTCCATCTGTCAAAAAGAAACGTTTTACAAGTTGCTCCTCAGGTTGATGCAGATACTCACAGGTCCTGAGGCTATTTCAGACTTTATTTCTCTTGACTAAAACTCGTGATACACGTGGTATTTATAATGTAGAAACAGTGCTGTTGTATCACATCACTAAATTGTCATTTTACAGCTGTTTGGTCAGTACCTAATTGTTTAATTCAGTCTTATGATCACCTTTTCATTGTAATCAGAGTGAATCGAACAGCTGATAAAACACCAATCACTCTTGTGTCATTTAATGTAAGATGGCTAGCTTTTTTTTTTTTTTTAAAATGTAATCAAGTCTTTCATGTGTTGTGGATTACCAAACTGGTCAAATTATGGCTTTTAATACATAATACAAGTGAATTAGTGTCTTTTATATTAGCAGGATGAAAGAGGTTGAAGGAACCATTTATAGCATGTGTACAATGGCCTTTTTGTCAATGTCAGGGCTTCTTGAGGCCATTGCTGTAGCAGCTGCATCCGGATTTAAGTAAATTACCGTGAGGAGTTCAGCTGTCTATTTTTATTCTAATCTCCTCTGGAAAGGACAAGCAATCAGAGAGCTAGAACAAGGTGTCTGTCATTATTAAGCTGACATTGTCAATTGCAAATAACATTTGTGAGATCTGTACTAATGTGCAGCTAATTGACTCCAGCTCTGCAGACTTAAAGGATTCCATGAACATTTTGAGAAATATGCATGTTTACTTTCAGACAGGGTTAGTTCAAATCAACACCTTGACACCACTCTCACCTCTGTGAGGTGAATACAACAGGTAGCTGGTTAGCTTAGCATAAAGACAGGATGGAAAGGACTAGTCTGAGTCTGTTCAAAAGTTATTGATACCTTTAAAAATCCCTCTTAAACTCACTAAGTAACATGCTGTACACCGTTTATTTCATCTGAACTGTTGTATTCACCTTATTTCTGCATAGGAGCTTATTCTGTGCACAGAAGCTTTTTTGGGATCTTTGTGTAATTAAACATGTTGCTTCATTATTTAAACTGCATACAGGATGTCATTAGCTCTAAGCTGATCTCTGCAGATGCATAGCTGTGGTTTTTAAATCCTATTAAATGCAGAATTACTACAAAATTACTACACTCTCTTCGTTAGACTCGTCTTACAGAAAGCCTATTCTGAAAATGAAAACTGTGAAACTATAATTAAGCTATGATCTCTCTTTGGTTTCATTGAAGTGATATATATCAATCATGCATTTTGGTTCTTTCATATATTTACTGTAGATCTTCTGGAAATATGACAAAATCTGCTGGATCAAAAATATCCATACAGCAACTCGATTTATCAGAAAGTTGTGTTAATTAAATGTGATTACTGGCATGGACTCTTAAATTCTCATGAGTGATTATGATTGACTACCGCTGGTGACTGCTCTGAGCCAATTAAAAAAGGATCATTTAATACAATCATCACACTCAGTCACAAACGCCACAGTGGGAAAGTACCAAGACCTCAGCAAAGATCTGAAATAAATTGATATAAACAGGTCAGGAAAGTCACTTGGAGACATTTCAACACAACTACAGATCCCTACATTGAGTGTGCAAACAACTGTTTGCAAGTATAAAACACAGTTGTACCACTGCTATGATCAGGAAGAGAACACAAACTATCACCTGCTGCTGAGGAACAGCTGATCAGGACGGTTAAAAGTCAACCAAGAATCACCAAAAAGCAGGTCTGCAATGAATAAGAAGCTGCTGGAACAAAGGTATCAGTATAGTCAAGTGTGTTTTACATTGCCATGGGCTGAGCCTGAAGCTGGAAAGAAGAAGCTTTTCAGAAGCTTCTGGACAACTACCAACAGCGCCTAGTAGAGTAAAAATGTCCACAGGGTATTTATTCAAATGTATATTTTTTTAACCCAGTGATTTTTTTCATTTTCAAGAAGAACTATATTAAATCTAAGAAAGAACCAAAAGACATGATTGTTTTTTGTCACAAAGATATAGGTTTCAATGATTCCATCATAGAAAATTTAGAATTAGAGAAGCCATTGGAAACTCAAGACTACAATGATGTATATGGTCTTTACAAGTGGATTTCAACTTTTGTTCACCAGTGTATCTGTAAGACTGTAGGCCACATATGCAGCATAGGACTAGATTTGAGTTACGATTTATTGTCCATCCCTATGCCATATATATATAAACCTACGTCTACTAACCACATCTACACCTGCTTTCTTGACATTGTTTTAAATATTTAAAATATGGTTTCCTCTCAGGATAGAAGGGGAGAAGAGAAGGCATATGGATTTAAAAAACTACACTTCTGATCAGTATAACCTAATTTTTGCAGCTGTGCAGTTAACTCTTTATGTAGCTCTGCTCATTCTAATTAATCATTCAGGGTAATTCAGATTGAGATTTATTGTATATAGCATAAGCATAACAAAACATGTATGTAAGTCTACTTCCTTTTGTTTGTTCATCCTGGGCAGTGGTGGCTTAGTGGTTAATGCTTTTGTCTACTGATTGGCAGTTTGGGGTTCAAGCCTCAACACCAACAAGCTGCCACTGCCACCTGAGCAAAGCCCTTAACAGGTCTACTGCAGGGCTGCCTTAGTGTGTCCTTACCTTCCTGGGTTATGAAAAAAAGAGACTTCCCTCTTGAGGAATGTGTACAGAAATCTTATTCTATTTCAGTAATTGAACAAATGTATATTCCTGAAATGCCAAACAAGTGTTTCCAAACACAGACTGAGCTGCAATTGCAACTCTGAGATGTAAAAGATGTTTGTTTTGTTTTTTTATTCGGTTCCTCTGGCCATTCTGAGACACACTGCTGAGCACAGAATGGTAACTTGCACTGAAAGCTCTTCTTTTAATCTCAGCGAAGCTTTTGGTTATCAGACTTTCATCCAGGCCAGTGAATTTACCCAGAGCCATGTCAGTCACTCTGCCTCAGTGTTTCCGCTATAAACCACCGCACTGTCTGAGATATTGGATTTATTCAGCGTATTCTGCGTCTGATAGCTATAATCTGATTGCACATTTACTTGATTTAATTTGGCATGCTAGTGACCAGTCTGTGGAGGGGTGTTGACAGACTATTAGGCCTCGGTGAGGGGGATCTCTCAGATGAGGCCATGTGTGTGGTGTGTGAGTGTGCGTTCACAAGCCGAGACAGTCTTCTTCATGTTACATGCGGATTTGTTAAATTGGGTTGCTTCGACCCAGAGTGTGTGCACTCATGGGACTCTGCTCTGCTCCAGGGTGGTGATAACACAATCTCCCAAATACAGCTAATGAGCTCTAACAACCTGACTGATGACGCTCATGCATTAACCAAAGCAACGATTCTTTCGGCTCTCTCCTACCTCCTGTGAGTAAATAGTGTTAATTTTGCCACTCTTTAAACTTGGACCAGCTACAGCTATTTCCATCATTTGCAATGTTTGCATAGGTGGAGACAAAAATGATGTGATGAATATTTGCAGTTCTAAGTGACTGTTGTGCAGAACAGATTATTTTCTGGCTTGCAAAATTTCTGACATTAAGATTGCAAATTGGCTATTTTGTATGTTGTGCATTTGTAAATCATGCACACATTACTGCTCCTGATTTGTAAACTTGAGAAGTTTTTCGCCGACATTTATTAACAGGCATTTATATATTGACTCTGCTAACAGCATAATGTGTGTTTGAATGTTTTGAAACTCATACAAGCCTGAAGTCTTCAAAACCTAGAGCTTTCAGTGTCGCAAAAGTCTTTTTTAACCTGCTAGATCACCATGGTAACTGATGCTGCACAGTTAACCTGCTCCAGAGGAGGTTCTGTGGAGAGTTTGAGATTTAAATCCGCTGTAAGAAGCGTCACCTTTTCATTAATTCTTTTCCTGATTACATTGTCAGTGTGCAATACATATACTCAGGTAAGGGAACAGATAATATCTGCAAACCCATTGAGCTATATGTTTCTGATCCCAGTTCGTGAAGCTGTGAACATACAGTGGGCAAACTGTGTGATTCATGTTTCCACAGAAACCTGCATGTATTCAGCTGATGATGCATAAAAACATAAATATGTTTTAATGTTTGGTCCTGATTAGCTGCTGTTGAGGATATCGTACTCCCAGGATTCTATTCTTGAATAAGATAACAAACACACTGCTGGGTTTCTGAAAATGTATTAAAGGTAACAATAATGAAAATGAAATTACATCATTACAATGGAGAAGACGCTACTCAACATGGAGGGGGGAGAATTCACTCCTGTCTCACCCCAGGAAGGAGTACAATGCAATTATAGTGAACACAAACTATTTTCCTATTTGCTCGTTATAAATAGATCATAAGTTTAAAGCTGATGACATGGTGTCCATACCATAAAAGACACCAGAGGTCATCTCTCCAAAGACAAAAACCTTTTAGGGGTAAACATATCTACTCTAGTTGACCTTAACCTTTGACCTCTTAGACCCTGAAATAACACTTCTACAATTACGCCACAACAAAGTTACTCAACCAACACTGAATATTTTCAGAATGACAAAAATACATTTATATAAAATGAAAAACAGATAGTAAATGATAACCTTAGAGCTCATGGTTGATTTTACTTTCACACACGTGTTGCAGCTAATAGAACACAGATTAGTCCATTGGTAGTTATCACAGAAAATAACCAATCAGTAACAATAATTACATTTGAAAACTAAAAGGGATTTCTACTCATTCTTCATCATGGGGTAGTGTCTGATCAAAACATTTTTGTTTTAATGTTTACAAGCTCTAATGAGCAGTTGTTATGTTAAAAAATAAACACTGAGTGGGAAAATAATTACATCAACTCACACGATCAACATTCTTCCGTGTCTGTGTGCGCATGTGTCTGGATGTGTGAGCAGTATTGCAAGGACGGCAGCTTTTTTGTAAACTCGTTTAAACGCTGTTGCTTTATGAGCACGTGAACTATTGAAGCATTGTATGGCTTTGTAAGTATTTTGCAGTTTTGTGGGTTTTTTTGTGCGTATTGTTTTTTTTTTACTTTACACACATACTTTCTAACATCGGCCTTGTGTTCTTGTTCAGTCAGTGGTAATGCCACAGACCTTTAATCGTCACTATCAGTCAAGCATGTGTATGTGCACAGCAAGTTTGCTCCAATACATCTTTTGGGTGCGGCTTGTTTTCAGGCATAACAGCTATAACGCGTTATGACTGAGCAACTTGTGTATTCGTCATGTCTGGGTATGCACACTGTTGACCACGAAAGTGATAAATTAGTCAATGCCAAAAAAAAGTCCAGTTTTTCAAACTGCCTATTTTTGTTTAGAAGAGCACTTGTGAGACTGGCAGTGCCCATGCCGGCTCACTCAGTGTGGGTGGAGCAGCATGACAAATAGGAGCTGTCTAGTTAGAGGATTTATACGGCAATAAAACACACGTATAATTTATGGCTCTGAAGAGTTTGCAGCGATAACAATAGCTAAAGAGAGCAAGCAGCAGATTAGAAAAGCCTTGAGCCTATTTATAGTTGTCAACAAATTGCAAAAATAAAGAAATATTCTGTTGGGTTCAATTTCAATCTTTACTTGTTTCTCTTTTGGACAAACATACACATTAGAAGAGAAACACAGAGACAGAAAAAATGAATAAGACTGACAAAACAGGGAGAGCAATAAAAGAAATATTCACTTTGGGAAAACCCGTCTGTATTTTCGTGTTAACAACATTGCCTCATGTTTGTGCTGTGTCATATTTATATATATTTTAAAAGCTTTCTTGATGAATTCACTATTTTCCGACTATGCAGCTTTGAAATAACAAGACACAGTCCCTGCTTCAGATATATTACAGAATTATTATCTTTTTTTTCACCCCTTTAGCCTTACAATAAGAGTATGACGGCCCTGGTATTACCATACATGGATAAAACTTATTACCTACCTAGCTCCCTGTGCTGTAATAATTTCTTACAGACCAAAGCACATGTCTCTGCTTTCAGACATACAGAATTTAAGCCGCAGACTCGGTAAGATATGTAAATTCTAAATATTCATTCACAAATGCACACTGTCAGTGCACTCTGCCTCTCCAGATGTGCCACACTGAGGGACCTGGAAAGTGATGATAGCACGAGAGCCACAAATGCCTGTCAGGGGGCTAAGAGTGGAAAATAACTCACTGGCTTTATGGTCCAATCACACGTAATCTGTTTGTCTCCATCAGGACACAAGCCCAGTTCCCCGGGCCTCAGGCAGAAAACACAAACACAACATCCCATGGCCATCTCCCCCATATATTTACTTCCTGTGCATGAGGGAGGAAAAGATGCTTTATCCACCACATCACATTTTTCTTATACCCAAAGGATGTTAATTGGCAAACAAAGGCGTGCTATTAATTTCAAATATATACACCAGCTCTGAGGATTATGTTTAATGTCAGGGTTGAATATCGTCGGCCTCTTTCAGACATGCACTCATTTCTGTTAGTCTGATGGCAACTAAACACGTTTCTTTCATCTCTGAATGCGGACCCTGCTCACTTTCCTGTAAAGTCATACTGGCAATCTTACTAGGTCAGACCTCGGAACATTTCATCAGAGCACAAGTCTGAACTGCTTTTACTCACATTAACGGACACACACACACAAGCAAAGCTACTTCGAGTTCTGTGAAGTGATTCAGAGAAGACTTTTTAAACACATCCAAGCACCAGGATTCAGCCAAAAACACTGCAGAGAGCAAAAGACAGTTTGCACGCCGAAAATCACAACACACCTTCCTCACTCACTTTGCTCTACAACTTCAAATCTGTTAGACCACAAACTGATACCCCTATAAGACTTTACTGCGATGAAGACAGACACTAACAGCTGAGATGAATCACACTCACCAATAATAATGTAAACCCATTTTTCCCCACAAAATGCTAACAGGAGCTGAAGATGCCTGAGGAAGTATTTCTTCTGAGTTTATTAAATAGCTGTAGCATCAAACAGCAGAAGGCTCCAAATAAGCATCTGCAAAACCAGGAAGTTGGGCACATTTGTGCAAGTGGCACAACAGCACTGTTGACTTCATTACATTCTTGTAATTATAAATTAGCCCTGATGTGGAGAGTGGATCAGGCTGAGTTGGCATCTCCAAAGCAACAGAGTTGACTGCATTCATGCACAAAACAACAGCAGTAGTTTATTATTGAGTTACAATAAGAGCTTATCCCCAACATGGAGACAGGATGGATCATGATATCATAGCAAGTCACACTGTGTACTTTTCTTCACTCCTGATAGCCGTCAGTGGATGTCTTCCACAAACTACTCATATTTTGAAATGGATGTACTATTATAAAAAAAAATGTTCTACCATGTTTTTCAGGGTCTTTCAGGCATTCAGAGCATGTGCATTAGCTACCTAACTTGGTGATTTAACTGATCTTGCTTTGACAGGTTTGTAAAATTGTGATTAATAGTCATTTCATTAAATCTGATGCAATTAATGTAATTATGGGGGGAAAAAAATTACCACCAATTCCTATTGTGTCCAACTAAGAGTTTGTCCTCTCTTGAAATAACTTGCTTGCTGTTATGTTGTTGGTAATGTCACATTGTTACTTCATCATTACTTTCTTTCTTATACTAAGTGCAACATCTGCTTCACACTTCAAGACATTACACAACTTTAATTTGTTTTGTTCTGAAACAACAGTACATCATCCAGGCCTTGTCTGTCCGTATAGTCTGATTTCTCCTCCTTTATGTAAACAGTAATCACACAACAGAACAATTTCTCCAACCTCTTCAGGAAGAGAGCGTTCACTTGTTTTCTTCAGCAGCTAAAGTCAGAGGTGGTATGAAAAACTAAAGAGAAGGGGAAGATGGGATATTCTTTAAAAATGGGTATAATAGCACATTTCTCTCTGGAAATGTATTAATCGTGCTTCACTTGGTTGTATATGTGGCGGGGTTAGACCAGGGGGGGGGGAGTGGGGCGTAGGAGAGAGTAATACGTGAGCTGTACCAGTATCTAGAGAGCCCGACAACGCCACCTGGGGACTCTCACCCCAGGAACTACAAGTTAAATGTGAAGTACCACAATTAGTCACACAGGTCACAAAGGTCACACAAGTTCGTTTGCGAAGAGAAGACAGAGACGTGGTTCAAATCCAAAGAAATTGCAGTTTATTGATTATTTGGTGGAATGGTTGATTAGTACTAGATTTCTGGAGTACCTGCGGGAGAAGCAACCTAAAAGCCAGTACAAAAACAAATCAAACCATTGAAATGTACAAAGATATTTTTTTAATTAATATAATTCTGTTTAACAATAAAAGTATTTTAAAACAAAGGACGCTTCCAGAATAAAATGAACCTGGAAGGAGAGCAAAGTGGATGGAAGCCAGCGGGGGGAGAGAGGTGGTCAATTACTTAAATATCCAGAGGTGAAACAAACCACCAACCACTCATAGGCGCACAGCAATCTGTCAGGACTACCACACCGGTGTGAGATAAGGTGCCCCATTGCTCTTACCACTACAAGCTGTGAAAGAAAGCCACACAATGTCCAACCTCCACCACCAGCCGGCAACCTGGTCCACCAGCTTATGGAAATTGTCATAAAAACCAGTTCGTTCACTCTAAAATGCGACCACTAGGCTAACATAGCCAAACTAAAACAGGCAAGGACAAAACAGAGGCAACCAAGAGCAAACCAAGGCAAAACAGCAGCTGATAACACCCTACAAAACAACAAAAGACATTACATGTTAACAACAGGTTTATAACATGATTATAACATGGTTATAACAACTACCTTTTAACAGTCACCCTTCTTAACTACTGAGTAGACTATTCCTACCTTGATGTAACGGTCTTTGTTATACGGATACTAGGGAAATCAGCAACGTCCACATTAAGCCAAGGCAGGCAAGCTTGGCATAAACCTCAACCATCAGACACCAGTACGCAGGGAAGACTGTCAAACAAATGAATGTCACTATCATGAAAATGAATTACGGCTTGAAAGCAGTCAAAACCCTGTCCACAATCCCACCAACACACCTACCTCAGAGTCACCAGCAGCCCATGTGGCACTCAACCAGAGACAAAAGGGCAGCCATGATGCCACAGGTGCCTTAAATACCCTCAATCAGGGGCTGGGCAATGGGAGGAGCTGACCTACATCTGATGGTGTGTTCAAGGGCCATCTGGAAATACCAAACTTTCCAGACAGATGCTCCCACTACATATACATTAAAAGTAAGCAGGAAAGACAAGTTCAAACCTGGGCGCTCCTTTCTGCTTCCGCTCTGTTTAACACTGAAGTAAGTGTCAATGTTGGGCTGACAGTTTCAGAAGTTACAGCTTTGATGCTGAGGATGTCTAGGGGTAGGTGGTTCCTGAAGCTGTTCTGAAGCAGGATACTGAAAAGAAGAGTCACTGGTGAGCTAAAATAGCAGTTTTTATAATCAGTGTAAGATGAACTATCCTGTGTCTTAGCCACAATAAGGAACAGTGAGGAAAGTGCTCCAGAGGGTCATCAACACGGCCCAGAAGATCGTTGGCTGCTCTCTCCTCACACTGCAGAGTCACTACTGTCTCAAAAAAGCCCAGAACATTATAAAGGACACTTCACACCCTGTTTAAACTGTTGCAGAAGTTCAGCTCACTCAGAACAAGGATAAGTAGATTCAGAAACAGCTTCTACCCCACAGCAATAGCCACACTCAATAAAACATAATACATGCTGCTAAGCGCATTAAGGGATCATGCAATTAAGAGATAGATGGATGTATGGGTGTGTGTTTGCATGTCTGTAATTACTATTTATTTAGATATATGTTTATTTTTTAATTACTCATTTACAGTTTTTATAGTCTTTGTTTCATTTTGACATGAATGTTGCATTGTTGGTTTGGCACTTTTTATTTATGTTGTACTTGTTATAATGGCAATAAAGATTCTATTCTATTCTATTCTAGAGTGCCATCAAGCAGCAGCTAGCAATGAGGACTGAGTCAATACTCACCTCTTATAGGTTACTGTCCATTCAGTGAGTCCAGCCAGCAGGACGCAGCAGCTAATAAGATCCACAGCAAGCCAAGAAAGTGGATCTGCACATGCTTCCTCCTTTGTATTTCAACATCATGAATGTTCACCAACCCAAAAGCTACAGCAAGTTAAAATGATCTTTCACATATATTGAATTTATTCTTTCACCATTTGCACAAAGCCAACACAATATATGATCAACTGTATACACCTGAATACAGTCAGCTTTTACTGATTGGTTCTTTACACCACATATACTCTATATAACCACCTTTAAGAGAAAATATAAAGGAACATACTGATTTAGGCCTTTCAAAGAATACATTCAGGCAGAACCACTTTGGTCCAGGAATGGGAGTGACCCAAGCTGCTGGCTTCAAATACATACATGGTTATTCTCACAGTTTAAAATACAGGCATAAGTTTGAAATAAAATTAGCAATATACTTTCCTCTCCTGAATCATCAGTTTACTGGATGTGTACAACATTTCTCTATCACTGTGTGAGTTATCACTCTCTGCTAATAAAGACAAAACACTGCAAAGTCACTTCTGGGGTGCAGCAGCACGAGTGTGTCCCAGCTTAGATCAAAGTATTGGATATTTACCAGTTCCATTACAGTCCTCAGCAGATGTTGATGAAAAACAGTCTTGGCCTGCAATTTTTTTTTCCTCATTGACTGAACAGCTGCAACTGGGGGATGTGCAATTGTACAGAGCTATTACCTCAATGACAATCATTTCACTGCTGTGCTCTAATTTGCTCTGAGCTACAAAATGACATTGAGGAATCACACTGAAGATAAAGCAAAAAGCTGTGTCTTCCTTATGCCATGTATAGACATCTGGGAATGTCCTGTGGTGAAAAACTGTATACGCTAGACTGGGACTGGCTCATAATGACCTCTGACCTCTGTGTGAAGCCAGTTGCGCTGGTTTATATCAACCCATCGCTCCTCCGGCTACAGCCAAAAAATTCATCCTACTGCAACACGTCCACAAATCTGAAACTACACACATTCATACCCTGAAAATATACTTGTACATACACACGCCCCCTCACAGACATGCATGAAATATATTGACAGCAATCAAATAAAATCACTTCTAGAAACACATATATACACACACACACACACAGTTTTTACCAATTATAAATTCACATTGTGCAAATAGTCATACATACAAAGTCAAGTTTAGGTAGTTTTGGGAAAATGTTTTAGCAACTTAATGTATTCATAAGCAAATGCACCACTGACGGTTTAGTTTTGTTTGTCATTGGAAAGCTTATGAGAGAAATTTTGTTCTGCTTTTAGAGTACAGAGTTTTGTTCAAAGTGTCCACAGCCACTGTAGACTCAAGGTAAATTTGCATATTAAACACCGCCATTAAACATGCAGTCATTAGCACAGTGGGACTTTTTTTTTTCTTTCTTTTTTTATACATTGAAGTGACGGCACTGTGCGGCACACATCCTTGCCAAGTGGTTCAAACAATAAGTCCACCACATCTGTGCAATTTCCATGCATGACTGCTTCCATGTAACATTCCAGAAACACCCTTGTGCCGGAGGTGACGTGTCATTGTGAGTGATGACGCTGACTTCATACTTTATGCATGTGTGGCTTTGCAGGTCGTGTCTGCATTTTGTATATTTTTATCCTAGGTTTAAGTGCACTGTTTTTCCTATGAGCTTTCGGGACTGAGTGGGTGTACAAGTTGTGTACAGGGTGTCATAAGCAACATCTTAATGGCAAGGGGGGGGGGGGGGGGTAAAGGCAACACATTTAGTGGCCCAGAAATTCATCTATGACCCTTGAAAACACACCTGGCACACTTAAACGGTTACAACTGAACTCAGTAGTGTTAAAGGTTTGACCCAAATATATATTAAAAAAAAAAAAAAAGATGTATTTTTATTGAAAACACATAAGAAAGTTAACCGATGATCATTTTAGCTTATTTATAGTTTGTCCCATACCATCACTTGACCTCTTTTATCATCTGTATGTGAGCCAGGAAGGACCTGGGGGAGAGCAGCTGCCAATTTCCCATGAGCCCTGGACGGGGCCGCTTGAACAACACTGTGGTCTGTGTGAGGTACAAGCAACAGAAAGTTTCTTCATTTTCTTTTTACATGTTCAACAAAAGACTAAAAACAATTTACAGTTATAAGAGCAAAGCATATAAAAAAAAGCACTCCCCTCTGCCTCCCTGTTTTGTTTCATTTGTTTGGTCTCTTTTGTGTACACAGTTCAATGTCCAGTTTGCATTTAACCTCCAGTACCACAAAAACACATCTTTGACAGACAGCACAAATTAAAACAGAGGTTCAAGCAAGGACCCTGCATCCTGTTGTTGTTGCTGTTTTTTGTTTGAGGTTTCAGGTTTTTTTTTTTTTTTTGGATTATCTTACATGGCTTTTCTGCCTTGAGACGCCATTTCTGAATTGTCTGACATGCAACAGCTTATTATACTGTCTGACAAATATCGAGAGAAACCCATTCACGAGACTCACAGCACATTAGACACCTCGGTGCAAATGTCTGCCATATTGTTCTCCTTCCTCAAGCTGTGGCGAGAGCTGAGTGCTGCTCTGTCTCCCAGTGAGGCTAATCTCCGAGGACTGCTCAGACAAGTGACTCTATCAGCGCAGCGCCTCAGCCAGCAGGGGCAGTCTGTCAGAGCCAGACGAGAACGCAAAGCCATCCAACTTTCTTTGTCATGCTGGAGCCTGTCACAGGTGGCTCTCCATGTTCTCTCTCTGTGCCTCGTAACACTGCATCTTGTCCGTGCTGCTGATATCCCCCACCAGAGTGCAGTTGCTGATGGTTCCCTTGTGCAGTGGGGAGGCGCGCTTGCCTGCCCCTTTACTGTGCACCACGCCGTTATGGCAGTCGGCCACAAGCATTTGCCTCTCTTCGGGGCTACAGACTGGGGCAGAGGTTTTGGCGATGTCCGGAAGGTGAGGCAGTCGAGAGACGTGGTTCGACAAGCTCGCTGTCTTTGTGTTGGGGGTATTGCTGTAGGTGTGACGATACTCCTCCTCGATGTTCCTCCCCAGCTTCCAACGCTTCCACTTCTTCATGATCTCAGACTGCACCTGAGGAGCAAGATGGAAGCAGACACTGTGAATGTGGTGACAAGAGAAAGATGTGTTATGTTGTGCAAATGAGGGAACTTACTTCTTTGTTGACAAAGCAGTACAAGATGGCCACCAGCAGACCCTGTGGAGAAAACCAACACTGAATGAATTCCTGCATTTACTCATGACACCAAACAATAATAACATCTGAGAACAAAGTGTTGTAAAATATAAAAACATGACTCAGATGCGACGTATGTTTGTGTGCACATCGGATGCACTGCAGCACAGTGGGGAGCTGTTGCTTTCTAACTAAATTACCACATGTGCATATGAGAAACATCTGCCTTAGGATCCCACAGCTGCACTTGTCATTGTTGGCTTTAGGATTGTCTTTGCATCTTCCTCTCTCTGTTTGTCTGTGTTGCTCATCTGTCATCTGCATCCCCAAACCTTAAAGGTCAATGTCATTATCTCAGTGTGATACAATCGTTTAGCAGTGCGAACAGTACGTTTTGTTAACGTAATCCCCTCTGACACATAAGTAAACACAGCACTTCTCAGAAGGCAAACTGAGACATGCAGGGGATGAGAGAAGATGAAGGAATAACTTGCTATTAATTTAGCAAAACATGAAATTAAAGATATGGATTTGAGTATGAGATCTTAAGAGTACATTAACTGAACTTTGAGAACAAATGCCAAATCTAAAACCTCCTGTTTTATCCTATAAAAGTATTTTTTCCTCTCGAACCCCTACAGTATCTTTCTCAGTTCTCACATCGGTGTCCTCTTTGTTTGGGAAAATAATAATGAATAGATGCTTTGGTTCAGGACCCAGCATCTTTTTTCATAGTCAAACCTGGAAGGAGGAGAAGAAGAGATCGATGAAGAGCTTGGTAAGACGCAAACCAATGGTGGCCTTGGTGGACTCGTCTGTCACAAAGATAAAGACCACCTGATGGATACCCAGCAGTGGGATCAGGGTCAGAGTTGACTTCGCCAACCTGAGATAAAGACAGAAAGCACAGACTTAAGTAGAGTGAAACTAAACAAGAAACTAATGTCAACCCTTAAAGGACTCACCTGAACTTGTAGTCTGTGTATCTCATTTGGTGCGCTCGAAGTTTTGACACAAGAATTTTGATGATATGGATAAAGATAAGAAAGTTGATCTGTGAGAAACAGAGAAAGAAGTGTCTTTGTTAATAGTTCTTATTGAACACATTTACTTATAGTAATCTGAAGATACCATCATAAAGCGTGTGCTGGCAGAACAGTTCAGTGAAAGTATGAACTTGGGTTTGTGCTGCTCAAAGTACTGAAAAACTGCATTTGGATACGAATACACAGAGGGCCAGAAAAATGAACACTTCAGCACTATACCAGTTATAAG
Source organism: Stegastes partitus (assembly GCF_000690725.1). Lineage (NCBI taxonomy): Eukaryota > Metazoa > Chordata > Actinopteri > Pomacentridae > Stegastes > Stegastes partitus. The sequence continues at coordinate 21,030 of NW_007578751.1, forward strand.
TGTGAACCATCCATTCAACATTATTAGGAACAGAAGCATATTGTTATTAGCAAAACCCCTTTCACAGCAGCTGGCATTTCACGCAACAGCATGTGTTCTCCTGATGAAAACCACTTATGATGTGACCTTTTATGTTTACAATTAGGTTGTTATGGGTCATTTGCAGGTTCTTGGAGGATGAATGTGAGCTGCACCTAATCTGTACATATAACCACTGTGTATGTTTTATGGACTGGAAGGAACATTAACAGCAAGATCCTGGTAGGAAAGAACAAACTGTACATTTTAAACTGAACATGAACCCAGCATGTAGGAAGTGTTCAAATGTGCCTATTTATCAAATGTTTAAAATCAACTTGCATTAATAATATTAAGAAGAAGAATAGTAAGAACATGCTGGTAAAGATAATTCATTTAGTCAGAAAACTCATCTGTATTCTCACCTCCAGGATATCAGAGTGTGACTGTGTCACCACATCACTAATCTCCAAAGCACTCCTAACCACACATGACCCAGACCACCCACTCTACCAGCACTTTACCCTCCTTCCTCCGAGCCATAGGTCCAGGCGGTGCAGAAACGCCCTATTTAACATGAGCTTTGTTCCCACAGCCATACGAGCTTTAAATAAGTAACCCCCCTCTTAAACTAGAAAATAATCCGGCCTGTGGGGTGTACTGTCAGCCCATGTTTTCTTCTTTGTTGTGTAGCCCCTAAACTGAAGTGTCCCTGTAAAACTTGGGTTTGGGCCAGCTCTGTAGAAGTGTGTATGTATTACTTGTTTGTGTTATGTGTATGCCCACTGTGGAAAAGGATTTCCTCTTTCAGGACAGATAAACTATTTTTCTTTCTAACTTGTTTTATTAAATAGAGGAATGTCAACCGTGGTCATGATAAATAATGTATTTGTAGGATTAGTAGAATACAGTGCATGCAGTATTAATGTAAGTCGACTAAAGCCCAGATGCATATAAAATCACACTTCTATATACATACACTGCAATGTGTACAGTTTATATGTGGCTATGCGTCATTTCATATTTGCATGAACTTGAATGATGTAATTTTTCAACTCGCATATGTTCTGGCAGGGACAGTCACACATGCACAAAGCTTCATGTACACATATAAACATGTATATAACTGAGTGCTGTTTTCTACGCTGATGTACAGCTAGAAAACGTTGGGATTAAGACAAAGAAGGGAACATTGAGATGAGGACCAGCCCTTCCATTCCTAAAACAACTCAAACACAGGAATTCCTGCGGGATACAGGCCACTTAGCAGGACGATTAATACATGGAAAATGCCAGGATGTCGGGCTTCGCATATGAGCCATGACAAATCAAGCCTCAATGCACAGAACTGACCTTTGTGAAGCTCACCTTAAATAACACCCCTGGCCACAGGATGAATAGAGGGTAGCTAAACTAAACTGCTGAACAGGTCACCGAGCAAAATCATATTTATTTAATACAAAAACCTTTGAGTCTCAACAAGCTTCACCGTAGTTAGGTCTGATGCACTGCCAGCCTTTTACATTTCATGAATAAATGAAGTGTGTTTAATACTGTATAGTGTGTGATTGTAGGAAAACATGCTGAAATGAAGTGGAAATGCAAGATTGCCAGTTACACACGTGGGACTTCAGGGTGAAGACCCTTTTTGGCCGCTAAATTTTCAATGCAATAACAATACAATGTTTTAAAGAATGTTTCAGAAATTATGTGAATTGCAGGTCAGAAATAGCACAAGAGAGGAAGAGGAAATTACCACAACAGCTAGCAGTATTGGGGAACGGATTATCCACCAGTAATTCATGTTGATATTTTGCCCCCAGCACCTGAAAAAAAAAAAAAAAACATTGAAGGAGATATCAGTCAAGCAGAAACATATGCTGGACACCTCACATGCTTCTGGACAAGCATAATGCATTTTGAAAAGCTTTCCTCTCCCTGGCTGACCAGGGCAGATGCACAACACACCAATGTGGGTACCTGTGCATTTGCATCATGTGACCTTAAAATCCATTTCAACCCATTTGCTGTAGATGCCCATGAGAGTTTAAGAGACTGCACAGCAGAAAATCCGCGTATTGGATGTTAACATGAAATATGCAGAAGGTGCAAACACCTCATCCTGGAGACACTAAAATACGTCTGTGTGAAAAGGTTATTTGCAGCCAAATTGTCTGACAGCTTTTTTTTTTTACATGTAACCCTGCTGTCAACATGAATAAGTTAAATGTTTTCACAGCACATTCATAGCATAATCAGGAGTAACAGAAAGAGGAAAGGAGAGAGAGAAGGACTGTAGGAACTTACTCTTGATTTTCATACAGGTATTTAGCTATCACCCATGGCACCAGGAATATTAAAGGGGCACCTGTGAAAAAACCAGAGCTGTCTAAGTCCAAAATAAGTCACACCAGCGTTACAGCCGTTTATCAGCTCTGACTTAATTTTGTGTCATAAAAAAAGCATCATATAGCACGTAATAACTTGTGTCCCCTGACTTATTACTTCACACACACTCACAGACACACAACAGCCCAGCTCACCCCAACCAATGCACAGGTAGATGTTGAAGTAGTTCCTCTCTGTAAACACGGTGATAACCAGGAGGTTGTGGAGGTATATGCCTTCCACCAGCAGCCAGTAGCTGTTGGCCATGATGCTGTACTGCATCATCACCACGGCAACGCGGCAGCCGACTGTTGTCTGCAAGACAGCGATCAGGCTTGTTATAAAGCTGTGTGATGTTAAACATTATTTAGCTGATGTAAATGGTGAGATCTTTGCCACCGCAGCATTTTCTGACGTTTTTATGCCAAAAACGATCAGATTATATAAAAGCAAAATGGGATTATTAGCTCCTACAATTATCTATTACCCTTTCAGATTACAGAGACTATTTTCTATACAAGTACTTTCACTTTAACTGTCTACTTATATTTTGTTTTATTATACAAATCATAACTGTGGAAACAATTGTCCTGGCCATATTTCTGTGCAATCTTTAATAGATCTAATGTAGTTTTATGTCTTTATATTGTATGATTTGTACATGTTTATAGGGTACACCAACATCATGACTGCATCATCCAGTCAGCACAATAAGTACTTTGATCTTTGTACTTTTGAATCTCTTAAATAATACGATACAGACTTTCTAGTTTTGTCTTGTTTGGCAAGCGTTTAGTTTGATGGGATAACTAAACTAAACAGAAACAGGATAATGTGCTACTGAAAACACCAGAACCATCAATGAGGACGATTTGTTTCCTTTCTTCTCATTGACCCTCTGAACCTTGAGCAGTTTCTGGGTCTCGTTTTTTCTTACTATGGATTCGTTTTTCACTGCAAATACAGAGTTTGTCTCTGTATGGAAACAGAACAACCATGGTCACAACTCAGTTTGTTTACAGAATCTGTTCGGATAAACTGGTTCAAAATTTTAAATGTGCATGTGGAATAAAATGATTTTAGTAAAATGTCACCACTCTATGCTTAGATTTTGTTATTATCCCAACAGAACTGCACATTACAGATGAGTAGTTCAAGGACTAATGGAAAGTTGCAAATCCAATGAGTCTATATTTTTAAGCATCATGCTCTGATAAAAGGTGTAATTTTGGACTTTTAAGAATTGAACTATAAAAGCCAGACTACCTTCCACTTCTAATGATCTGTGTGCACTTCCTTAATGACCCCCGTAGAACACTGGCCGGTGTGGTTTGCTGTTGAGCTGCAGATCACTACTGACCTCATTGTTGACCAGCAGCTCCACAGGAGGAATAGAGGCACGAGGGAATCCCTGGTCCTGGTCGCTGCTGAGGTCTTGTGATGTGTGGTTGGCCTCCATAAGAGCGTCTTTGATGAGAATGGACAGTGCTCGCAGGATGAAGGAGGCAAACAGATTCATGTGGATGTTGTTCCTCATGCAGTGCAGTTTCCTGATGAATGAGAGGCAACATTGGTCTACAAGGTCATCTTTGCTTTTTGCACCATAATCCATGATTAGATAAACAGCAATAACGTTTTGTACATAAATTCTGTATGACAATTTCTGCCTTCTGAACCTGTCAGCTATGATTGTTTCCTCACACTTTGTTCCAATTCTGATAGCTTATTTGATTGAAAATAACTATTACCTGAAAAATATGAGGATGCCAAGAGCCAAGACCAAAGCCACCAAGGATAAAGAATAGCCCACCGTGTACATGATCCGGATATGGCCATAATACTGCTGCAAAGTATAGCACAAGTGAACACATATATGTTAGATTTTTTTTTTTCTTTTATCTGCACAAAAAGATGATATATGACAGTGGTTATTCAGTCAAATCTGTAAAATAAAACTATTTCACTGCAGGTCTATTAATGTACTGAGGGTATTTTATTACAATAATTTAGGGAAAATCTGTAAAGTGACAATGCCTCTCCACAAAACATCAAATCTAATTTCTTTTTTTTTCTTTTTTGTGCTTTATTTGAATGATGCTATTCCTACTTGTACAGTTTTTTAAGTTGTATAAAACATGCTATAAAAAAAAAGCTAAATGTAATAAGTGATCACCAGATGATCATGCAGACCAAATATTGGTTCTCGTTTGTTTCTCTTAGCTACTTCTAGTGCCCTCGCGGAAGAACAATGCAAAAAGACGTTTCTTACCTGACCTAGATCATGAGAATCACACTCGCTGGTGTTCTTCACAGTCATCCACTGGCCGTTTGCATCACACTCCTGATACACCATGCCATGCTGAACTACAAACACACACACACAGTCTCTGTCATTTACTGGGTCCACTCTAAGTCCAGTCTGCAAGATATTTTAAGTTGTCTTGCATCAACATGACTGCAACACATTGTGAATCTGGAAACTCAGATGTCTCTTACCTTCATGGTGCCATGGCAAATACCATGGGCACGCCACACTGACAGTGCTGTTGGGAAGCCCGTCAGGCCAGCAGGCATAATTGTCAAAAGTCCTGTTGCAGACAAGGCCTGGGGTTAAAAACAAAAAACATGAGATATGGGTGAGATTGTTGTGTACAATCATAGCTCTTGTATACTAGTCTCACTAAGTCACACAATGCAGTAGCATGTCTTTGAAGTGACGCCAGCTGGTAGCCATTATGGAATTGGTCATAATCATGGTCTTTTATCTTTACTTCAGAGTCCCTTGCAATGACCTTCCATTTACACCACATCTTTGATCATCAGAGGATGAACAGTCTACTGACTGTATGAAAAAGCTGGATGGTCAGGTGTATAAAATGTTGCATCTCATGTTCTTTACATCTACTAATTTGCTCCTACACTAATGCGGAAAGATACGTCAGAGCCATGGAGTGAGAGAACAGAGGGCTGTGATTTTGAATGCAGTATGGAAAGCAGCTTTTTTGAAAGTTGGAGCAACAGCGCTCTCCTGCTTTATCACACTAGTGTGGAACATGCTAACAGATGTAATGCAACTGAAGAGCAACATTAACCACATAGTTACACATTTTATTGATGGAGTGAGCAGGAACCACTTTTCACTGAGCAGACAGTGAGAGCGGTGCAGCAAATATAACACTTGTACAGGGAGCAGCTGCAGGCAGAGGGGTTACGCAGTGGTCTGAGCAGCGAGTGGAAACTGCTTCTGCTCCATTGTCTGGTGACCAAACTATTACCAGCTCTGGACAACTGCCACTGAGCCACAAGGTGACAGTCAATGCTCATTTTTATTTGTAATGTGTGTGCAAAGAAGAACGCTTCTACAGTTACCGTTCTCAGGAATGTTATTATTAATCATTTATAATCATGGTTTATGTTCAAATTCCAACTTTACTATCTATAATCCTAGGTGATGATGCCATTTATTTAAAGTGTAAGGTTCTACAGTAACAATAGATCATATGTGTGACAGGGTTCAGTGACAGAGATGACAGGGCAGGGGCATAATCAATGTAAGTTTATGACCAACACTTATTTGAAATACTTTCTTCAAATATTGCTCACCGTAATCCCTAAAATCAGACTCCCTGTTTCTCTCTTCTGTTCAGGGACTCATAGTGACACTGCACTGGGTGATTGTGCTCCTTCTCACTTTTGGGGGGATTTACCTCTTCACATTTTGTTTGCCAATTTCTTTGTGCGAGTCCCTGCCATGAACTAGTGCTAACGTTGTCCTGCCTATGTCTCAGTCACCTCAACATCTGGACGGAGCAGCAATGCAGTGCTGACCTCCAATCAGGCCGCTTCATGAAGCCACTTAATGTTTCCAAAAAGTGTTGCGACAGGGATGCTACTCCTTTCTGTATTTTTTTGTTTTGGATAGCACAGGCAGGGTAAGACAGGATTTGACTTTGGAGCTTTTATTTTGTTAAAACATAATGGGTAGGTGTTTATAACTTCTGGAAGAAGTTCTCCTTTTGTTATATTTTTTTGCTTTGGTTTGAGTAACATCCTACGCCCTTGGTTTTCTTCTTTTTTTTTTTTTCTTGGGAATCTTTGTTGTTGTGTTTGCCTACCTTTTAATAAACAACAACATCAATAGCATCCACTTCCTTTACCTATAGTGAGCTGGGATGTAACAAACTGGGGGCTTGTCCAAGATGTTTGCTCAACTGTCCTATTTTAGGGCCATTTTCAGGCAAGAAACAAAAAGCATGTACTCCAGAGTAGGTACTTCTGAGAAGGCTGAAAAACTGCCATCTTGGCTACAATACAGCTGGTTAAACTCGGAGGTTCAACTTATTAACTAACTAGTTAAATTCAGAAATGTCGCAATCAACTTCGGTAAATTCCCCATTTGGGCTGACATGGCAAACCCTCCATAGTTCCCTCCTAATTTCATACGTGTAAATAGAACTGGAGTTACATCCAGTACCTACTCTTTGTTGTTGTTTTAATGCGCTCTGAGTTAACCTCACCGTCAAAGCTGTGTGATCCAGCACCACAGTAGAAATGCAAAGGCTGAAATCACTGATTATGGGGTCGTTATCACAATAATTAGGCTTTACACTCATAGGGTGGGAAGAAATCTAATAAAATGAATTGTTCTCAGGCTCAAGTGGATGTGTAGATGAGCAACTCAGCTGTATAAAAGATATGTTTATAGTTTGTGGCTGTGGCTCAGGTGGTAGAGCGGGCTGTCCTCTGATCGTAAGGTTGGCGGTTCAATCCCCACGCCCTCCACAGTCCAAGTGTCCTTGGGCAAGACGAAGTTGCTCCCAATGGCAGGCAGCACCTTGCATGGCAGCTCTGTCGCCATTGGTGTATGAATGTGTGTGTGAATGGGTGAATGAGAAAACATTGTGAAGCGCTTTGAGTGCCGCAAAGGTAGAAAAGCGCTATATAAGTGCAGACCATTTACCATTTTTATTTACACTTCTTCAAAATGGCCAAAAATCTCTTTTGTTTAACCAAAATAACTGACTTGACAGCCAATATATCCAGTATGTTTGGCTCACCGGTGTTTGGTGGATCCCTGCTGTTGTTGCGTTCACACTCTTCCATGTACAGCTTCCAACTTTCCTTCAGCTTATCCAGGGTAGCAGTAGGAGACACCTGACAGGATAGATGAGGAACACAGAGAACAGTTCAACAACACTGATGTAGAACAAACAAGAAAAATGTTGACAATGTAAACTTCACGGAAGCCATTTGACAAATTGGGATTCATTTCACTTGACTTCACATATACAGGAGCTGTAAACAATCCGTACTCATGCTGGAGATATAATCCATCAAGATGAAGCTGTGTCCCACTACATCATGTGTCAGTATGGGGGTGGCTAGAGCTTCTCTGCAATGTATTTGGGCTTCTCACTGGCTTGTTTCAACAGAACTAAAGAAACAGCAACCTTACTGTGAAGACCACTGACTAATGGAGGGTCACAGATATCTTGCTTGGAGGCTTTTAAGCTCCAGGAAAGGTATGCATACTATGCATTTATGTGTGTGTGTGTGTGTGTGTGTGTGTGTGTGTGCTCTTTTAACCCACCTGGATGCTGCAGGAGACAATAAGCATTGCCAGAAAGAGGAACAGCCGTGACATCCCTTAGTCCTGCTGTTGGTGCTGGGAGGGGATACTGCAGGGCAGGGAAGGGTTTTCACCTCATAAGGGTGCTTATCTACACTCGCCACACAGCCTGGATGACACAGAGATACACAATTCATTAAAGCTCATTGCAAACACATTGCTTATTGACTCAGCTCAGCTTGGCCGTACAAAACAAGAGGACGCCCAACATAGGAAAAGGCTGGGTCATATCTATCACCCTACAATTACGTAAAATTTAGAAATTATACAAAAGAAGAAGTAAAATAAAGAGCTTTGTATGGCTTAGCTAGAAGTAATGACATCTACTGTGAGGCTGATCAGTCCCACTTCTATCCTCATAGCCCTTGAAAACAAGGTGTTCCTCTGACGCTACCGGTAACTAGACTGTCCAGAACATCAAGCACAAGGTCGAAAACCTCCAAGAATTGCTGTTTGTCCCCATCTGTGAGACAGCTACAGCTCAGCAGAGCTGCACTTACTCAGTGACTCACAGTTGGCTGCTGTCCATCTCAGTGTTAAAGCCAGTCAGTGTTTGGTCGAGCGTGTGCCAGAGGTCACTCACCTGCGTATCGATTGCCGAAAACTCCCAACAGATTTGGCTGAAGCCGGAGAACGGAACGAAATCTGAAACGTTTCTGCAAAAAACACCTTGACCATGGAAACATTTTTGGCTAAAACGTTTCAAATTCCATTCTGTTCTAGTCTCGTGGTGGGTAGGAGGACGGGTTCATGTTGATGCGTTAAGAATTTCTTTTGTTTACTGGTGGCAGGTATTTGTTCAAGTGATAAGAGCACAATGTTTCATGACAGATGGACAGCATGTAATGTATGAGGTCGGGACAGACTGAATTTAAATGGCCACTTTTTCAGTCCACGCTTTGACTGAAAATGTCAACAAGCTTCTAAAATCTGGGGTGAAACAGCAGCTGGGAGGTTCCAGTCACAATCCAAATGTCTGCCCTACATTTAACAAATCTCTACTGGAAGTCAGACTTGATAATATCTAAACCAAAGTGCTTTCTAAATGGCCTGTTCAGTGTAATAACCCCTGGATCCAGTTAGCATTAGCTGTAGTACAGACTGACTGATTGCTGTGGGCGCCTGAGGGACCAGAGCTGCTCTTGTCTACATCGGTTCAGGACCGGTCCAGCTCAGATCGCAGCCTTTAACACCATCAGACATGCTGTTGTCATAATCCTGTTTCCATCACTGTTGTTGTTGTTGTTATGCACTGATTTTACAGCAACATAATAACCTTAAAACAAACAAATATGTTGGTTGTCGCTCAAACATTCCAGTCCCACTGCAGGGACTCGTTAGAGACGTTCAATGTCTGCCAAACACAACTTCACGTTAAACTGATATGATTGACATGTACAAAACAACAACCACACCGTGTCAATCACACTACACCGAGAAGTAAGCTCTGCAATACCAAACATCAGCAGTGGAAGTGTCTCAGGTTAGTTCTTACCAGAGAAAGAGGTCAGACATCATTCTGTGATTGTATGACGCTTTGGCGCGTGTCCGAGTGTAGTGGAGAGGCTGACACACATGTGGGTGAGAACATGCTCCTCCTTTTGGCATAAATGTTACGCCATGTGTGGCTTTTTTTTTTAAAAGGGTTTCCCTCCTTCACTCACTTATCTCTCTCGTCCCACATACACCTACAGAGACTCATTTTCTAACACGACCGGCCAGCCTGCACCACTTTCTGCAACTTAGCGCCAAGCAGGAACAATGATTAACCAAACGACATTCTCGTTTGAGTCCTGCAGGATGGATGACGAAATGGAGAGGATCAGAGAGAGGGTGAGAGAGAGATCAGAGAGAGACAGAAAAAAATGGGTTCTCGACCTGGCTGACCGCATTTCCAGGTCCTAACAACACACACAGCAGCCGCTACATAGTTGTTAAGTTGTCTGACGTCGGCATGTCAGTTGCAGATTCAAATACACCGTGTTAAAATTATGTCAACTTCATCACCTCGTATCAACAAAATATCATGAGTTCCCTTTTGAGAGTAAAAGACTTCTCGATGACCTTTATATCAAACTGTTTTCTCTTCTAGCCTTCTTCAAATATTGAACAATTTTCAAGCCTGGCAGCACAGATGTGAAAGCTTTCAGTTTTGATTCATATTGTATCTGCATATATTTTTTTTAGACATAACAACATCAAATGCCCCACAGCTGAAGTTGAAACAAGGCTCTCCCTAGAGTAAACATACACTGCTTGCAGCACTCGAAAAGAACACCATACAACATGAAAGAATGTCTAAAGATAAGACAAGATCCGGTGTGTTTGTAAAGCTCTCATGCAAAAGTAATGTGCAGATTTGTCACATACAGTATGTCTGCTTGGATGCTTTGTATGCAGGACAATGGGAATCTCATCAGGCATTTGGTGGCAGCTGGAGTGGAACTAATGGGCTTTGAGGTGTGGGGCTAATTAGGCTTGTATATTCTGCTGTTATGATAGCCAGCCAGAACTGTACAGCTCAGGGCTCCCACTTAGCTCGTTCAGTCCACTGTGACTTCAGACCTGTCAAGGTCGTCTGAAACACGTGTTGTTTCGCCCCACTAGCTCTGTGTTCTAGAAAAACATCTGGTGCTTTTATCGCTATTGTTGCACATCTGATTTAGGAGGTGCAACAGCAGCTGAGAGAGCCAGAGCAACCTCCTGGGTTTCCTTTAGTTTCTTCAAACTCGATAAAGTTATGGAGCAAAGTGTTTCACATCTGCCTGGGGATGTTTTCAATATGTGAAAATGATGCAATGTTTATCTTTTTACGTAAGTTAACTTGAATACTAAAGAGTTGTTGCACCCTTGGACAGACAGGATGGACAGCCACTTGTTTGAATAATACTTAGTCATTTATATATATTTGTGTAAAAAGTAACACTCTGACAAACACAAATATATGACGCAAATTCTCCGAATGTTCAAAACAACATAAAAAATGCTCGCTGTTCAAGTGCATGCTAGATGGCTAAACACAATGGCCACAAACAATCGCTGTTGTTTGTTGGAGAGTACTTACATTTCATTTGATTACACTGTCTAACAAACAAAATTACATCAGGGGGGTGATGCGTGTATGAATGAGGGGCAGAGGGGAGCACCAGGGATCAAAAACAAACCTCTTTGAAAACACAATAACTGTCCAGTCCAGAAAATGACCCTGAGCAGCAATCTATCACTTGGCTTTCCAAACGCAGAGGCGCAAGAGGGAGTAGAAGTCAAACCCTTCCGCCTCATCCATCTTAGACAACTTTGTTGCTATTGATGAGGTCTGAGTGCATTTATAAAACATTACCTGATGCAGCTTTTTATCTGAAATATCATTAAAACAAGAATACAGAGCAACTTTTTCAAGCTATGCGCCATCTTCTTCCTGCTTCCCACGCTTCGACTGAATTAGCTGAGGCAAGGCACGCTCATACCTTAGGGCTGCAGATGCTACACTGAGCATGACAGCGCTTGATGAGAGCCCCACTATCTGATAATAGGGTGACGCAGAGTTCAGAGGAGACAGACCGTCATGCTGGAACACATTCTGCAGCACAGTTGCAGCAAAGAGGGCAAGATATTGCTTAAATCGAGGCATCGCACTCTGCTTGAAGAAGCTGATCTTTGGTTTGATGGCAAAACACAAATCACATTCAGCTATTTGAACTTTTTTAACACATCATAGATGAAATTAGAATAGATTAACCCTCTGATAGAGACTTTAATGTCAGAAAAATAATGTCATTTTGTTGCTGTTGTCTTTATCTGAGCTCCTCTTACTTATCTTCAGTCAGAGATTTCCAGCAGTGATGGAATTCTTTGGAAAAATTCTAGGGAGCATGTCTATAATTGCATATGCATCAAGCATGCACAGAGCCAACCCACTTGGCAATAGTTGTTATGAAGAAGTGCCAAAGTATTTTTGAGAGCGACATTTCATTCATACACAGAAATGTTTATTTTAACTTTAGTTTCAGTTCAGATCAGTGTGGCTCAGCATGAAATTCATCCTAACAGACATCTTTCTGTGGATGTCCGACTGCCTAAAACACATTAGCAAATATTAAATAAATGCAGACGAGTAATTCTGTCTGATTTGAAGTCCAAGCACAACACCAACACGTTAAAAGCACCTGGATTTGTCCCCAGTTTGTGGTGGCAATATAATGGCGTCCTGAAATATGTTCAGAGACAAACATTTATGAAGTATAAACATTGCAGAGTGAGTTTGGGTTTAAGACAGCACTTTGGTTATGGTTAGGGGAATGTTGTGGGTCAGGTGGAGCGCAGAATTATTAGCTTTTGACAGAATCTGGTTTGAGAAGACAATATATTCATATGTCACAATATTAAGCTTTTAAGTTTTTTGAAAAAACTCCACATCACAGATCCAACAGTTTCTGGTTCTAATAAATTGAGTGATTTTTGCAGATTTGTAATTTTTTTTTTCTTACAACTTTACTTTCAAACCCTCTGGAGGGTTTTGGGGTTCAGAGGGTTAAATACAAATCAAATTGAAAACCCCACAGAGTTCACACCCATCTATACTTTACAATCCCCCGCTGAGCATATTCAGTCTTTGCTTAAAACAACAAGAAACTATCCTCAGCATTATCACAACCTAATTCAGTCAGTCTGTCTCTCGGGACTGTTGGGTTTGCTGAAGGATCCGACATGCAGCTCTCCCTGGTGACTGCTGGCCTTCCTCTACTTAATGGTGTTTGGAAAATGTGTCAAGGTTTTTCTCATCCTACATCTCTTATGCAGGCTTTTACACTGATTCTACATTTTACGTTTTCCAAGCCACAGTGAATATGATGATTTTCATGAAATGGCTTCCTTTTTACTGCCCTCATAAAATATTCGATGACTGGCTTACACTGCTCTCGCATTAATTCAGTTTAGAGATGTGTTCAAAAAGTCAACAGGATATTGTAGTTCACTGAATATGCAAGTCAAATGTGTGTTTTAGTACCCAAAAAATGAATTTTTAGGTATTCCATTATCAGAATAAATGAGTTTATTGTCTATATCCTCCTACAAGGATAAAACACTTGCATATATATGTATAATATTTCAAAAACAATAACATTATTGTTAACTGTCTTGACATTATTTACATACTCGGGTCTGTATGTAAAAGAATGAGACAAAGAAGTCCATTGTGTCTTTCTAACACAATACCATGGTGAGGGACAGTGTGTGCAAGTCTCAAAAACAAATGAAAAATTGTGATTCAGTCTTCAGCAGCTGTGTGATGTGGCTAACCTCTAAGCGTTTGTCACTGACCCTGGTACAATGTAGTAGGGGCTCAGAGTGCGACCCATCTGAGGATGAATGCACAGCTACAGCGACCCAGCGGCTGGATGCTCCGAACCTCTTTTGTGCGCTGGCTATTTACATGTTTTGATAAACATTTCCTATTCAGAGGTCACTTACCGATGAATGTGGGTGGAAAACAATGACAAGCAGTTGTGTAACATTTGAGATGTACCTGCATTGTGTGAGCATGCGAGGCCTTTCTGTGCTGAGCGTGTGTGTGGGAGGTGTTTGGCCGTGGCTGGATGCTGTTTCACGCACTCTTTCACAAGGTGCATTGGACCTACAAACTGCGCCTGCTGTGAAGCAACAACAGCCCTACAGGAAGCCTTTGATTAGCAGTTACCATATTCACCATCCTACTTTGTTTTTGCCTGTATGGCTCAGCGGAGTTTTAGAGACAAGCATGCTGTGATCATTATAGCCAAGACTGAGCCCAAATGCCAAACTAACTTTGAGTGTATTTAGTACATAACTTGTTCACAAGAGCGCTAAAAATACATTTCTTCTTAGTACACATCTGTGATACATTTTCCTAAAGACCTCTTCTGGTGATGTAACCTTGTTATCATGTCCATATGGGTTTTCATATGTTTGAAGATACATTATGAGCAAAATAAACAGTCTGCACCATGGCTGAGCTGATGACAGCTACATGCAGTATAAACCCAAGGAACCGCTGGGGGGTTTCTGTATTATTACTCCTCTTCAGGAATCGGCTTCTGGTTCCAACATGTATGGTTGAATTACTCCAATATTACAACTTGCCATTGTGTAGCTTGGAGTAAAGTGGTTGAGCAGAGTGGTAGGTGAGCTGGTGTGCTCAAGCTGCAGCTTGTGGGGAGTTGAAGGTGGGGACTTCAAAGATCTGTACAGTCTAGAGGAAGTATTCTTGCATTTTAAGGCAGAAAGGCATCCAGTTCATTGGATAAACTTCCAAATATGTAACTGACACAGAAATGACTTTATGGGGGTAAATATCCATCCATCCATCCATCTTCTCCCGCTTATCCGGAGTAGGGTCGCGGAGGCAGCAGCCTTAGCAAAGCCGCCCAGACTTCCCGATCCGCACACACCTCCCCTAGCTCTTCCGGGGGGACCCCTAGGCGTTCCCAGGCCAACTGGGAGACATAGTCCCTCCAGTGTGTCCTGGGTCTTCCCTGAGGTCTCCTCCTGGTGGGACGCGCCCGGAACACCTCCCCAGGGAGGCGTCCAGGAGGCATCCGGAAAAGATGCCCGAGCCACCTCAACTGGCTCCTTTCGATGTGGAGGAGCAGCGGCTCTACTCCGAGCTCCTCCTGTGTGACTGAGCTCCTCACCCTATCTCTAAGGGAGCGCCCAGCCACCTTGCGGAGGAAACTCATTTCGGCCGCTTGTATCCGCTTGTATCGGGTAAATATGTGTTTTAAAAAATGACGATTAACCAGTACATGACTTTTCTAACTATAAAGAAATGCATCAGGCAGGCAGAGGCTACATCCACACTAATGCATTTTCATTATAAAATGCCTTTTTAAAGAGAAAACAATCTTCATTTCAGGAACAATTCGCCGTGCATATGAACACGCTTGACAGTTCAGCAGAGATGCAAGTACCAGCGTTAGCATAAAGAGGGAGGCTGGTCGCCTGACTGTCGAAAATGCTGCGAAGAGAGAAAAGCAGTGAAGAAAAGAAAGGCAGCTGCTAGTCTAGACAAGGTAAGCAATTCCTTCAGTCTGAATTTAATTCTTTATCCATGTGGAATTAATCACTGGTACCCAGGGCTGATGTATTTATTGTCTTCTGGAAAACTGTCACACGACGGGAGCATGACGAATCAGGGAACGATACGCAGTGACAGCTTGAGTGCAATCAGAATGCAAAACACCAGCGTCACTATTTCCAAAAGTGTCTGTTTCTGCCCGTCCAGACTGCAACTCAACTCCAGAGTTTTCAAAAAGTAAACGGCATCAGCAGTGTTTTGAATGTGTGTGTGTAAGGGGTTACAAAATCCACAGCAGTGTGGACATGAGGCATAAACGTAGAAAAGATTATGCATTTTAAAATGAAAACTTTATAATGAGGCTGTAGTCTAAGAAGTAATGGGTAGCATTAATGCAAGACTAAACAATGTGACTGTTCATTTGCTATTTAAATAAATATTAAAGTGATCAGTTACAGGTAAAAAGAATTCGTTCAAATTAACATGTTGACTGCCCAGGTGAGGTTTCTCTTTTCAATTGAACAGTGTACATTCTGGTAAGTGATTGCCCCTGTACCAGTGTGGATGTGCCAATAAAGCCTCCAGCAGAGCAATTTTGGTGTCAGAGATTACAGTTTGTTTGTTTTTTTTGCTTTTATCAAAATTACGAGTTATCACCTTTGCATGTTGTTCTATGTCTCGAAGTGCTCTCCAGATCCTAATATGAGTGACTTTTATATGAATAACACCTAATCAATTCACTTTCCTGTCTATTACGTTTCATGGCAGCAGTCGGACTGTCCCGCAAGCTATTGAATGAACTGAAAAATGTCATACAACTACAGAATTTTCCTCCTGGGAGGGCCTCTTTGGTGCTGCAACTAGCACCGCGAGCTTCATCACAAGATTGTCAAGATTTCCATTACACAAGCCACATTGCTTTGTAAGAGTAGATTACACTGATCCTAAGCCAAGCCAAGCCAGACCAATCACACCTCCTCATAACTTGGAAGTTTCCAACAAACTACTACAACATGAACAAAGATTATCTTTGTGATTATGTTTGATTACAAACGTGACAGCACAATTACAGTCCAACAGTGTTGCCAGCAAAGAGCTGGAAACACCATCCTGTTGATAGTGTCTGAGCTTGGCAGGAATAACGCTGTATACGATTCAAACATTATCTCTGCCCCTTTACTTGGTGATATTTATGGACCTAGCTGGCACGGAGATGCAGGGAAAAGGATTTGAAGAAATGTGAACACACTGATACTTGTGATTCTGCATTGCACACATTTCGTTTCTGTGGTAATAACTATAGATTCAGTGTTAAACACACTTACAATCTTTGCAATATACACTGCAAATAACATGCCAAGAATCACAACCTGGATACAAACATACAAGCGTACTTCAAAAAGTTCCCAGCCTCACCCGGAAACAAGGGGTGTAACAAGGGGCCATTTTGGTGGATAACTGTATACTATTAGGCCACTCTGTCACTCAAATGTTTGAAGCAATCAAAGAAAAATTAGAGGAAAGCTTTGAGCTGGCATGCTGGTGCTTCAGGGCAATGTGTCTGTCCAAACAGCACCAATGCCAGAAGCAGACAAATGTGGCTTTGAACTGTTGTCACATGCACCTTCTTCATCCAAACCTGCTCTGTCTGACTTCAATCTGAAGGATGTGACTTTCTTTCACACAGCAAAGCTTGAACATCAGTGGACCAAGTGCATTGAAGTTGAAGAAGACTATATTAAAAACATGATGCAAGAACAATCCTTCTCCTGTGACGTCTTCTTGTGAGGCTTAGAACTTTTTGAAGTACCCTCGTACTTTGCACTGATTGGATCGTGCACATGTATCTAGTTTGTGCACCAGCATAGTGGGAGTAAGAGTCCTTAGCTCATCGTGAGTGTTTGGCAACTTGCTGCACAACGAGCTAGAAGGGGCAGAGTGTTAGCAAAGACCTCTATTGCCAACAGATCCACTCAAGTACTACAAATACAAGTTTGGGGTACCTCTGCTGAAGTGTTTTTATGTTACAAAACGTTAAACATCTACTGCATTAAAGAGAAATCTTGACATTTTATGCCACTGTATTCATTTTCCAGTTTTAGATGCTTGTCACTTTGATAACTAAAGGGTTTGCGAGCCCACACAGGTGCTTTAAATTACTGAATATAACTCAATTTAAAGCTGTGTGGAAAAATACTGAGAGATATGACGTGATCAAACTTACAGGAATAATGGCGGGGTGTTTATGTAATTTTGTTTGCATTTCCACCTGTACATGCTCTCTATGACCTCAGTGCAGTTATGCTGAACCCACCTGAGCATCAGAACGAGGACAAGCATACATAAAATGCAACCTGAACCAATTCACACCTCAAAAATCTGGTTGAAAGCTGCCAGATGAATTCACTGGATCAGAAAATGCAAAGCAGTCTCTTGTGACTGCATGTTTCAACAAAAAAAGAAGAAAAAACAACACCTTATAAAGCACAAAACTAGTAAAGCATCTCAGACTCGTCTCTTGAGAATAAAGAAAATGGACCTGTCATGGTGATAAATTACTCTACGACATTCACAGCATTTGCCTGAGATTTGGTATAAACAAGCAAGGTACGAAGCGAACGCAGCAGTTTCATCTGTCAACACCAGCAAGTTAGCACGAACACACCGCGTCTGCTGTCTGTGAAAACAATCCTTACTGTGACATTTACTAAAAGCATTATCTGTGCCAAAACTGAACGGTGAGGATGTTCAGTCTGCAGTGACAACAGAGTTTTATGTGACAACATGTGCTGTGATATACTGCAAAAACAAGGCCTGTGTTCCAACAGATAGGTGATGCAGTGACACCGTGTTTACTCCATTACAGTAAATGTCAGGATTAGGACCACAACAAAAACATCTCCATACCTTTGTGGGTGTGTGTGCTTGTGTCAGCGGCGCTTTTATGAAGCTTTAACATCGCACAACCTCCGGGTTAATAAGGGCTTTGGTTCAGGGACGGAAGCAGCTGTTTGACAAACATTTTTATCGAAACCAAGACCACATGATAAACTTGCCTAATTATGCCCAAGGGGGACTAGATCTGTTACTTTTATGCACACACACACAAACACCTGAGGCAAACATAATATAAGTCAATAGTTACATCACAAGAAAAATTACAACTGGAAGAGTAAAAAAAAAGCAGATGAAAAAATTTAATGATCGCGATAAGGACATGAGACCACAAAAATGACATCATTTGTGGTTGTGGTCGGTGGTGTGTGTGTACTGTATGGTCAAATAATGGGAGGTCATCCTCAAATACCAAAAAAAAAACAGCAGAGGCAAGAACGATAAGCAAAGAGAGGAGAATGACACACTGAAGATGTCTCTCAGTGCATCCACGTTCAGAAATCTTTCCCATATTCCTGTGAGGGATGCTTGACATTATTGCATGCATGACTCTAACAAGAACATTTTCCAGCGCTCTTTGTGATGTTTATGAGGTCACTGCAAACGGACCTGTTGAGTTATGAAAGCACGTCTCTACACTGTGTCTTCTCTACATGGTATCTACGAGGCTCTGTTGTAGCTCTGATGAATGCTGCCGTGTTTATGTACAGTAATCCCCTGAGTTCCTCTACGCTACTCAGTCACTCTGCCATCAGCCTGGAACTTATCAAACACATCAGGATGAGGAAGTTTGTCACATAAAAGCTGCGCAGAATACCGGACCCCATACATAGCTACGGTGGATCTGTCAAACCTTATTTAGACTGGAGAAGGTGCTGGGGGAGAGGTCAGAGGCTGCTGGAATTGGAATATGTGAGGAGGGGTAATTAACCCTTACCCTGGGTATTTATGGCACGAGCTGACTTGTTAGTAATTACACCTGAGAAAACATTAGAGGTAGGATCAAGTAAACAGGAAAGATAGTCAGTGCAGACGGTGACTTCATATGTTTAGTCTTCAATTTCACATTTATCTCCTCCTTTACAGGAGGAAAGAGAGGCATTACACTTAAGGGACTTCACAGAATCCCCACAAAAGCTCTGACTAGTGCAATTAAGTACTTACATACTAGATGCTAATTGAGTCACTACTGTAATAAAGAGAATCAGGCTGGGACTGTTTGTGCTTTTATGATTATCACCAAATACCCTGAAGAGACTTAAACTAAGACTGAATTTATCCCAACAACAAGTATTGTCTATAGAAGTACATTGGTCTGACTCTTAAATCCAGACCTGTTCTGATATCCAAAAGCTATTAAAGGTTAATAGTTTTGTATTTGGACCAGACCTCCTTACTAAGCTGAGCAAGAAGGCAAAGCCCTTGATTTGCCAATAGGTCTTTGTTCCATCCCTGATCTTCGGTCATAAGGTCTGGGTAGAGACCAAAAGTGGGACACCAATGGCCACATTGAGTTTCCTCACTTGAGTGGTGAAGCTTAGCCTCATGATCAGCTTACACGATATGTCCCTTCAATGCTTCCCATTCATTGTCTATGCAGGCACCGGTGCAATTCGTTCCAGTAGTGCAGCGATGTGTTTCAAGACACTGCGCATTGCGTAGCCCGCTCTTCATCTGCATCACGTTGAGATCTAGGCTACTTAATGCAAATCAGGAGCATTGGGCTGCCGCTCACCTCCTCTTGAAACTCCCAAAAGACATTGCATGGCTTATTTCTAACTTCAAATGTTTTCAAAAACATATTTTCGTGAAATGTTTTTGTGATATAAGCGAAGCTTTCCAAATGAGCCACTACGCTGGTCCAGTTTGAAATCCAGAAAAGACAGCTCGTGAATGAAGCTTTCGTCCAATCAGGGGCAGCCAGTGTTTGCACAGCTGTAGGAGGGTGAAGCCTGGATTGTTTTCCTGCTCAAGAGCACCTGTCAATCATCTGTCATTACACAGCTTAGTTATATGCCCATCAAGCGTCCAGTATTGGCAAGTAGGAGTAGTGGTTGTTCCTTCATGTCAGAAGGAGCCAGCTGAGGTGGTTTAGGCATCTGACTAGGGTGCCTCCTGGATGTCTTCCAATTGGAGGGTTTCTGGGCACATCCAGCTAGAAGGAGAACAGAGAGTAGGCCCTGAACTTACTGGAAGGGATCGCATACAGTATCTCATCTGGCCTGGGAACACAGCGTAATCCTGGTGAAGAAACTGAAAAATATTTCTGGGGAGAGGGACATTGGGAAAGCCCTGCTTCACCTGCTGCCACTGTGACTCAACTCTGGATTAGTAGAAGGAAATAGATGGATTCTGTGGCAATACTGAAACATACAATGGACATAATCTGTTCAGTTGATCTGAGTCAAGGGCAAATGGCTTTGGTTGAACATACACTGTTAAAGAAGTTCAATCCATTTTTGAAGTCAGATTTAATTGTGATATTTTGTTGATAATTATAAAACGATGAAATAACAGCCAGCCTTATTTTTAAATTTTCAGGAAACAGCTGTGAACTATTACTCTGCTCACCAAGGTTGTCCCAGCTGCAGTAGCTTCAAGCCTTGGAGCTATTACACAGATTCACAGAGAGATATTGATGCACATGTGTGAGTCTGTATGTGTGCAGCAAGTTTCTAAAATAACTGGTGAGGGTAAGGTTCCTCGGAGCTGACGCTAACGTCATCCCAGGTGGCAAAAAAAAAAAAAAAGAGTCCTCCTAAATACTAAACATCATTCTGGCTCACTGATGATGAATTAATAATCTTCCGAAGAATAATGAAAATGGAAGCAGAGGTCCAAAGTTATTGGTGCAATGTGGAGACTTTTAGCTGTCAAACACCGAGTAAATAAAGGTGATTTGTATGGATTTCACTTGGCTCCTTTACTTCATAAAACTCCTCTGTTATTACACTCCATTTCCTCCTCTTAGCATCTGTATCATCCTTAATCTGAACGAACTCAATTTCTTATTATCACTTGGCAGAGAAAGCGAAACAACTTATCTGCAGCTCCATCTCCTCAGTTATACACACATTATGCTCTGCCACTCTCACTCATCTCTCATACGCTTGCACGAAACCACAACGCGCTAAAACACACACTTGCAGCAGAGTGACACACTTACATTAGATGCTTAAAACCATCATTATGTAAACTTTGCCTCAAGTGTTTTGTAATGCTCCCAGAATGAGTGTAGTTTCCTAGACACAGCTAGATTCCCAGCAGTGTCCGATTTGTTTTTTGTTTTTTTTCATGTGTGGCGAAGTTGTTGATTTGTGGTTGACTCCTGCTGTTTGTAACAACAAGCCTCACTGTATATTTAATCTTAAAGGGCCATCTGTGATGCAAATATCTGAGCCATGTAAGGCAGCTATGCCAATGCTCTGGCTCTCGTCTGAGCTGGACAGACATCTAAACAGGCCTCAAGTGTCGTTTATTCACCCATGAAAAGCTGTGGGTTCACTTGCTGCAACTGACCCCACTTAGGAATGAATTTGCCGCACAACCAGTCTGGGTCACAGAAACAGACATAATCTCCAAACATAAATCAACGCAGTCAGCCTGATACAGTATAGTAAACTGCAAAACAGGGAGCTGATCCATTACTTTGGACCGTATGTCGTCAAACGCTGGCCCAGTTTTGCCTTCAGTCATTTAATTAGGTAGACATGACCGGCAATGTTATCGTTTCCCATGTCTGTACATTGGAGATGTAGTTAATAGAGTGTAGCACAACACATCCTGTCTCTCATCACTGAGGACCTCACATGGCTGTGAAGCATTAACACCCTCAGTGGTTCATGAGAAAATGTGGTGCGAGGCAAACAAGATATCAGTGTCTCATGCAACAGTAAGCAGCAAAGTGAGCGAGGGAAAGAAAAAAAACTCTGTCAGTGGAGATGTAATATAGGTCAAGGATGTTAAGCATAAATCCAGAGCCTCCTACAGCATATACAAATTATCTAAGGGTC
Source organism: Stegastes partitus (assembly GCF_000690725.1). NCBI lineage: Eukaryota > Metazoa > Chordata > Actinopteri > Pomacentridae > Stegastes > Stegastes partitus. Next base: position 43,027 of record NW_007578751.1, read on the forward strand.
TCTGTCATGACATTTTAATAAGTGCCTATCATATGTGTTGGCAAGACCAAGGCTGCAACTGACTGCTTATTATTTTCATTATCAGATAATAAACTAATTAGTCTCTCCATGAATCGATCAATATTTGTTTTTAAAATGTCAGCAAACACAAAAAGTGTCCATCTCAGTTTTCCCAGAATCTAAAGGGACATATTTAAAGTCTTATTTTATCCGGCCACAAACCCAAAACCCAAAACTGCCATGGAAGACTATACATCCATCCATTTAATCCACAGTCAGGTTGTGGTGGCAGCAGACGAAACAGGAAATTCAAGACGTCTTCTCAGCAGCAGTTTCCAGTACCTCCAGGGCATTCCATAGCATTCCCAGGCCGGATAAGATATGAAATCCCTCCAGCTAGTTCTGAGTCTACCTCAGAACCTGCGCCAAGGCGCCCAGACTCAAGAACCTGCTAAACTGTTGTGTGGACATCAGGATGACGTCTTCAAGCCCCAAGATTGGATTTAAGTCAGTGACAATGGCTGTAAGCTCTACAATGTCATTACTGTTCTGGACATGGATACCATGATGAGTACGATCTACACATGAAACCTGATGGCATCATCAACACCCTGGATTCCAAAGTCTGGCCACAAGGAGGAGGAGACTCACATCCTTATTGCAAAGGACTTCCTTCTTTACACTTACAGACCTTTGATTAATGTGCTGAACCAGCATTACTTTTTTACCAGCCTTTATGGCGAATACTAAAATAGGTGGTGGTCTAGGGATTGCATGCTGCCAGACCTCTCTAGCATGTTCAATGGCAAAGTCTGGCCCACAGGCTTGTAGCACAAGAACATCCTGATTAGGAGACATCACAATCAGATTCTCAAACCATCTCAGCTGGTAGTGACTCCAAACTCTCTCCACATGTCTGAGCTCCATACCTTGTGTCTAAGGCTGAGCCCAGTCACCCTTCCGAGGAAACTCATTCGGATCGCTTGAATCCACGATCTCATTCCTTCATTCATTACCCTGACCCCACAACCACAGGAGAGGTTAGAGGCAGATCGGCTGGTATTTTAGCTCAAATGATTATTAATATGATTGAATTATTAATCGCAGCACAGTGGGTCAGTGGTAAGCACTGTTGCCTCACAGCTTAAAGGTCTGTGGTTGGAGTCTCAGCCTGGGATCTTTCCCTGGACTGTGCATGTTGTCCCTGTGCAGCATGGGTTCTCTCCGGGTTCTCTAGCTTCCTCCCACAGTTTTAAAACATGTGGAGGCTGACTGGTGATTCTAAATTGTCCGTAAGTGTGAATGTGAGTGTGCTTGGTTGTCTCTCTGTGTAGCCCTGCGATAAACTGGTGACCTTTGGGATAGACTCCAGCCCCCCGCAGCCCTAAAGTGGATGAAGCAGTGTGTAGTTAATGGATGGATGGATAAATTACTAGTTTATCAACAAGACAGTGGTAGAGCAGTTAGCACTGTAGCTTGACCACAAGAAGGTTCTGGGTTCTAACCTGCACAAGGTAGTTTGCAAGTTCCTTTTCTTCCATAGTCTAGAGAAATGCACAATAAGTTAACAGTTAAAATTCTAACTCGGCCTTAGGTGTGAACGTGAGTGTGTGTGGTTGTCTGATGAACTGGTCACCTGTCCAGAGCGTTATCCTACCTCTCACACAAAGTCTATTCCAGCCTCCCTGCAACCCTCTACAGCAGGGTGTCGAATCCTGGTCCTCCAGGGCCGCAATCCTGCAAGTTTTAGATGTTTCCCTCTTCCAACACACCTGATTCACATGATCAGGATCGTTATCAGGCTTCTGCAGAGCTTGATGATGAGCTGATCATTTGAATCAGATGTGTTGGAAGAGCGAAACATCTGAAACATGCAGGATTGCGGCCCTCGAGGACCAGAGTTCGACACCCCTGCTCTACAGGATAAAGCTGGTACAGATAGTGGATCAATTAATCAACTGATCACATCATCTCTATTTAGAACTTTTATTCAACTTCTATTCACCAAAACCCCAAATAATCAGTGCTTGCTTCTGAATATTATGAAAAAGAAAAAGACAAATTCAGCCAAAAAAAAAAATCAGGGTGATTTTTACAAATTAAAAACACACTTTTTAAGTGTTTAAATCACATCAAACACGTTCAAAGATGTCCGAAGTCATTATATCTGTCATATTTGTATGTGTTTGTGGACCCTTTTTTGCTGTATGAGGGAGGAAAAATTTTATAAAGTGTTAAAAATAAAATGACGAGCCTTAGCTGCAGTGTAGCGACTACAGTCAGTGTACTGTAATACAGTTGCATCACAGCTGCAGTTATGTCAGCCCTCAAAAGCACGCTTAGGTGGTTATGTGATACAGGTAATGTAATCAGCAAACACGGACTAATTAGGCAGTAAAAGACATGAGCACACAAATACACATATGCACACAGACTCACACAAGAGCACCCTTTACTGACTGCATTCCTTGTGTAGTCTTTACTCAGGTCTCATTGTATATTTAAAGTGAGCTCCAGCATGCATCCTTAAAGAACTAAAGATTTGAACAAAAACTCACTTAAAGGAATATCTGAACTCTGAAAATATTTTTTATAAATATACTTTGAAAAAACTAAAGCACTGGTACACCATCGTTTCACTGCTGTAGATGGATTTCTGTGCCTTACAGTTTCTTTAGAGAAATGTTACACCCTGTAACGATGATAATATAACACACGGGAAAAGGGCACACAAAGAAAAGTGGGCCTATAAATAAAAGGGGAACGAATTTTAAAAAGTCTCTTCTACTTCCTTGAATATGAGATCTGTTGTGCTGACAGCCGAAGTCAGAGACAGAACCATGGAGTGGAAGCAGTATTACGCTGTCCTGAGCTTTTCAAAGACTGTCTCTGTAGTTTAATGCAGGCCTTTGGAGAGCATAAATAATACTCCATAGCAGCAGTGTTAGTGTGTAATGAATATTTGATGTGTTTAGGCAATGACAACGTGGCTCGGAGAAGAGAGGGGAGCATAGTTAATGGCAGCTCTTTAAAGCAGATGAGGTTTGACAGGAGAGAGTTGCGAAGCCAAGGTATGAATCATCGCATAGAGAAGAAGCCAGTCAGCTCCAGACTAGTGAGGGGGTCACGAAAGAAAAAACAAATGGCACGATTTTGTTCAGTTCTGTAAACTTACAGAAAGCACAAAAAGGAAAAATGATGGCTCTTACTTACAGCAAGTTATCTCCGTCTTGTATGGCACAAATGTTCACATTCAACAAAATCTAATAACAAAAAAAATACAACAATCTAACATTTACACCCTCTTCATAGAGTAATTTCTCTCTCTAGCTCTCTTTTTTCATTCTTTTGCAACACTCTGAAAGCCTTCCAGTAAATATACACTTCACAAGTTAACAATTTTGCATCTCAGCTCTTTTGATGGGGTTAATTGAAACGACGACTAACACTTTCAATTTCTGTTTAGACAACATGCATCCTAAACCTTAATAGCATTTTTTTGTGTAGACACTGAAATCTTTGGAGCTAGATCAGACATTAGTGTCTATTTAAAAACTTCAACACATAACTGAATAACATATTGATGGACAAGTAAAACAGTCCATCTGAGAAGTAAGAGAGTAACGTCACACAACAATCTCCAAACAGCACTGGGAGCAGACAGTGTGACCTAAATACATAAATCCTCCTGTAAAAATGATTCTTCAGCATGTTTGTTTACAAAAACTAAGACAATATTTCAGTGTTTGATTAAGTCACTAAAACCAACACTGAAGCTTGTTGGTGTTTCCACAGCAGCTTGTGACTGAGTGAGTGAGTGTATGCTACATGTGGACAGGGGTCAATGTCTCTGGCTGTGTACACAGCAGGTGGAGGCCCATGTCCAGCCCCCCCCCCGGGTCAAAAACACCCTGACATCAGCAGTCTCGTCAGTGACGCAAGAGGACATGTTGTTTTTTGACTCCCACTAACAATCCCTAAAAACCAAAGAGAAACACCTCATTGACTGAACTCGGACAAAGACGCTCCTCTGGAAGAAATTAACCAGACATCTGCAATTCGCATCCCTTGATTTACATCCAGTCCTCATTCCAATCGGTTTACCTGTGGCAACGCTAACAACAAGCAGAGGTGCTGGCTGCTGCGGTCACTTGAGGACAGTTTTTTAGGTTTCAATATATGTGCTGTGAGTTTAACATTTTACAGATGTACACACACACGGGACTTTCTGCACTTGATTACCAAGAGTTTGATGGGAAAATACCAGTAACAAGGCAGCATAGCTTGGTTTAATGCAAAGAGCGCTCAACAAAGATGATGTGTAGCTGAAAAAGTGATGATGAGGCTGATTATTCTTGCTTCCAGGAAGTCACTAGTCCAAGCCAAGAAGTGGTCTGATATATCAGCCCTGTAAAATGGTCACTGCTTATTTTTACAGTTAGATTTTTAAAAAATCTGATCATCAGAAGAAATTAATTTAATCAGAAGTGTTTATTTTGAACTTATATGTCCTACAGAGTCTTATCTTGTATAAATTGCACAGTATTTTATGCATAAGTCCCCCACAAAAGACACAATCTCTCCCACTAGCGGGAATAGAATCCTTTGTAAGCTGCAGTAGATCAGCACACATAAAATGCACTCGCTGCTCTACAGTCGGGGAAAATATATCTTCTATCCAAAATTACCCGCTTACTCCCGTGACATTTTATAGCTGCTCTGTACGTGCAAACTCATCCTTCCCTCAAAGCTGGAGGAGAAGTAAGCCAAGACTCCTTCTGTGGTTTCAGCCTTTTGAAGTGAAGTTGTCTATTAGTCACACGGTGATCAGTGACTCCGTTGGATGCAACGAGTGATCCCAAACCCTCTGAAGTCATGATCCGTTTCATAAGCACTGGAGTTATTTAGCTTCACTGACTATTTTCCCTGAAAAACTGAAAAAGAAAATATGTTGGAAGTGTGTTTGCTGACTATGTTTCACAACAGCTAAAGTCGATTTACCCATATCTCCCTCCAAGATATGGAAAGCAAAAATGTTCAAAACATCAGATATTTATGTTTCACTAACTAGGGTCAGGGTTTATTTAGACTGTTCATTTGAAGAGCTCATTTGCAAAAACAGATAACTCCATTTTCACAAACCTTCAGAAAACCCGCTTTTCCATCGTCTACCTGGGACAATATCAATCAAACTTAAGTTAGCTCTATTTTTGTGATGTCATTTCTACTCAGTCAAATCCACTCAACTTCAGTTTGATTGATGTTTTCTCAAGCAAACAACTAAAAACTAGGTTTTCTGAAAATCTACAAAAATGGAGTTATCTGCTTTTGCAAATGAACTCTTCATTTGTTGAAGATTTCCGGAACAACAGAGAAATCATCTTGAAATTTATAACTCCTCTGTGTACTCCTAACTTGTTGCACAAAAATCTAGCTTGTAGTAAATTAATGTGACACAACTCATACTCAGGGAAACAGAAACATCTGTTCAATCACTAAACTCACTATGATCTGAAAATAATCTTCCACCTTTGCCTTTTGTTTATGAATTTGATAGCAAATGTGTTTTGCTTGTTTTTAATTCCTGTGAAGCTTTAGGCCTTAAAATAAAGATTATTATTGTTTTGTATTCTTAATGTGGGACTAGAGATGCAAAAAAACGATTCAACAGTTTCACTCAAAAACATTAAACTCAGAGCAACTAAAGCTTTCCCTCTAAAATGATCAGTGGAGCAGAATTTACAGATCATTTGTCTGCGAATGGAGAAAAGTTGTCGTGTGGACGGTGTGCAACCCACAGCCCAGGACAAAGGCACGATTGCGACAGTTTCCAGCTGAGCAGTCAATGCGATAAAGTGACTGTTTGTGCTCTGTACTGTGATAATAGGCTGTGTTGGGGAGCAGAAAGGAGCTACACTTGACCCTAGAGCCACACATATTGTAAAGGAGGAGGGGGTATTTTTAGCACCTCGCCATTGTGAACAAACAGAAAATGGCTCAATACTTTTACCTCCTCCAGGGTTTACAAAGCAGTTCAAAGAAACGTAAAACCTTGTTGTGTCCTTTGGTTGTTGTTTTTTTTCCAAATCCTTTGTTGCGATTCTGCTGCTATTGATTCTCCTACGATTAATCTTTTTGCACTGCATGGACATGTCTCAGGGCACGCTGAGGAGGAATTCACAGGCGTGTTATCTCCCTCGCTGAGTGAGCCTGACATGAACACAACTGCTACCTTTCAAACTCTCAAATCTGATCCCTCAACTTGACAGCAGTGACCCCTGAAGAGGCACGTGCACATGGCCCCTGTGCAGACAACACTGGAGTGTGTAGGTTGATCATTAGTGGTAATCGTGTAAGCCACACTGAGCCTGACTGCGTGATTCATCTTCCAGCAAGACAGCACAAGTGATGTGTCTCCATCATCACAGCCCACTGACTTCTCTCGGGCAAGTATGACTTATCTGAGTCCTCAGAGATAATTCCAGCCCTGACCTGTGGGAGTATGAGGCAGCACATCCCAGTCCATCTACAGCAACATAAGCCCTGACTGAATGTAAAGGACGGGCGGGTTTTCAGTAGACTGCTATTTATCAGAGACGCTAAGAAGTTAGGTTAAGTATCAACATGTGGGAGGCAGCACTGAGATACTGCTGGTCCACATCTGTTCAGCTCCAATATCAAAGAAAGTTGATGTTCCATCCTCACTCTCATTCATTTCATATAATCAAGGTTGCTGACAGTTTAATAAATGTATCTGAGGCCTGAATGATTTGGGGAAAATATGCAATTACTGCTTTTCTGACAGATACTTTGATTTAATTTGTGATTTCATTTCTTTTAAAGTGAAACTTCCACTCAGTATCCACTGTGTAATAGATTTAAATCACCACAGGAAAAACATGACTGTCAGACGAGGAGGAAGGCATGAATTTATAAAACCACTGACGTGACCCTTTCAACTCTCTGTCAGATACGCTGCATAACACACATCCTACATTGAAACAATTTGTGAATTGTATTGCAATTCTGATTTGAACGTCATTATTGTTCACTCCTAATGTGACTTCAAACTACTAGAATTTTTTTTGATCGCTACAAAGGCAAAACATTTGAAAAAATGAATGTTTTTAATCAAGCATCAGAAAGCCAGTGTCTTATTTTAATATAACAACTATTCTATATAAATTCAAGCAAATCATCATAGGGTCTTGTTAAGCTCTCATTGAGCAATTCTTTTGTCTGTCTTTCTAGAAAATGCATGTGATCTTTTGGTTTACTTTCCATATTCTGACTCACCTACAGCAGCTGCTATAAGAAACTGTTCCAATTTTCACAAAATAAAGCATTTAGCATGGAAAAACAAACACAGGTCCAATGACAAAGACTAGAAGAACAGCGCTTTTACTTGCATCATTGTGATTTTGTTTCGTAACTTTCCTCTCTAAAGTCATTTTGTTTTCCAACTTTTTAAGTGTGTTGTCTGGAATCTTCCACAGCAGTCAGTCCTCTGTGTCCTGCTGTTATCGCAGACATGTCTGAACCAACCTCGATGCCTAGGCCTGCCCGTGGGCCTTGAAAGCAAAATTCTGTTGAAAAACGCTTATAAGGGTAAATATATAATAAACATCCATCCGCCCATCTATTATCTACACACCGCTTAATCCTCACTAGGGTCGCAGGGGGCTGGAGTCTATCCCAGCCGACTCTAAAGCTGGATTTTTAGTTGTTAGTGTGTTTGCAAATGTGAATAGATTTTTAGTTAGGTGAGAGGAGTCATCTTTGGTTCTACATGACTGCCTGCAGATTTAAAAGGCATGTTTTCCGAAATAAAATGACACCATTCATCAAGGCCAGAAACTGTATAAACAAAAAACAATCATCAGATTTTAACTTTCCAATTATCCTTGAGATTGCACTGCAAAAAATAACCACATCTAATGTGACATTTCATCAAAATACATTTTACTCCACTTCTCATTTCCTCAAATATGCCCACAATAAACTGTTGCACTAAAAAGATCGAAAAGAGACAAAGAGTCAGTGAACATGAAGCTGAACCGCAGGCTGTGTTTACGCAGAGCAGATAGCATGAAAACAAATTAGAGACTGAGTGCAAAATAAATCCAACATGGCTCAAAAATAGCACCAGTTATCAGCAAGTTGTTGGAAGATACATATCTTTCTACATATGGTATGCATAACGTTAAAATATCTGTAGTATTTTTCAGCATTGGTAACGTGTAGACACTCAGATAATGCTGTTCATATTAAGTCCAGATTTTTTTAAAGTTTTTTGTAAAATAAATAATCAAAGAAACTCAACTTCCTTTTTTATGATGTATGATATTGTAAGTATGTTGTACAGCGCAGACGACATTCTTGAGTTTGAGATCTCTCTACTTCAATTCATGTAGTGCTGTTTCCATAAAGGTGCAGGAAAATCGAGCCCACAGCAAGCGAGGATGTGACAGGAGCACAAAACGCTTGGTATTAGGAAGGTTGAAAGGTATCTGTGTAGGCAGAATCTAATAGTCACATAGGGACCTCACCAGCTGGGAGTCAACAGTTTACATTTTTGCTGTTTGTGCCATCTGTGATTTGAGAACTCTGTAGGCTGCACCACGCCGTGACTTTAATTACAGAGTACTGTTGTTACAGGAAAACCTGTTGTTTGCCTGTTGAGTTGTCACAGTCTGATTACATACTGTCACCACAAGTAGACCTGTGAACGTGAGAGAGCTGACACGGTGCAGCACATCGAGCAGATTGTAACATAACAAAACATTTAAGTAGGGGTCTAACGATTAATGCCGATCAATGTGACCTATAACCAAAGTTTGGAATCAATATGCATTCACAGTAAAATATTTTATCTTGGTGTCAAAATTTAGAACACCACAAAGTCCAACACAGATCTTCATTGAGATGTCTTTGTCTATCTATGCTTTACATATGGAGCTTTTTAACCTTTATCCTTTTGTGTTGTTTTGATGTTATTCACGACATTTAACCATTCAGAAAGTGCTGTGGTCAAGACACTGACCAAGACCAAAGAGTGGCGACAACAGAAAGAGAGAGGCGGCTGCTTCAGAGTCAGAGAAGTGCATGTTTAAACCAATTAATTTTATCAAGAAGGTTGTAAAAGAAAAAATAAAAGGTATAGAAAAATTACGATGTCAATTATAGGAAAAATTCTGAATATTGGATGTCAACTTTTCATACAAATAAGAAACAAAGATTTTTCTGTAGAGACGCGTTCTCTCCATAAACTGTTCTATAATCAATAAACAGGATTTCCCTTTAAAAGGTTATTGATTTAAAAAAGGTCATTATGAATACCTGCAGTATTAACAGTGATGAGGTATTGATCCAAAATAATGGATAAATCAATCTACCATTGGACAATCGCCTTTAAACCTCGTACACTTGGGAGCCTATAATTCTCTTACTATTCCTTGTAGAACTTTCTTGAACCAACTGAGAGTGAAGACAGGAAGGATATGATTTAAGTGTTTAAGTCTCTGGTTGATGTCCAAATGGAATGTGGTGGATCTTTGTGCTGCGCTGCTGGAATGGCAAAGCCCGTAGAAAACCAGGAATGAAATGATGCATTGGGTTTCTCTACATTGCATCTTCTGGTTTTGCTTTATCTACGATATTATAATAGGTTTCTTATGTCCAGTTTGCCAGAAAGTGGAAAAACGAATGAGGCAATGATTTCCGACTGTGGCAGGGCACACACTTAGCAAAGCACAATGTCAAACAAATTTTAAAAACCGCTGTTTAGCTTTGTTTGTTGACAACAGCTACAGCGCTAATCGCTTTTGGCCGATGCTGCAGGAACAATTCAGCGCGTTCACCAGGAGGGGACTCCTTTGGCACGTCGGAGTGATTAATCTTGCTGTTTTCCCGCTGCAGAACGGACAACATCAAAACACTGTCTTGATCTGTTCACAGGGGCAGGAAGGTACGGTGTTGGCAGCCACCCAGAGCACAGTGAGTGATGGAATGTGCTGCACTTCATATCTGATACGTGGGCTTGGTCCTGAGCACAGAACACGGAGGAAAAGGCAACAGACACTAACGGGAGACAACATCAGGACACGGCTCATATGGGCAGAGAGGGAAGTGGTTTCCAGCCAAGACATTAAGTGTTCACATGTTGGCGATGAAACAGGAACACAGTCTGCTGCACTGTGGCTGTGGCGAACAAATAAAGATGCAACAACAGGCATCTCCTACAACCTTTTTACAACATTTTTACAATCGAAAGCAACTGTCTGAATCCTTTTGACTAATTACATTTTCCTCCAGGGGTAAAGAGCTTGTTCCATTAAAAGAACTGAGAGTTGCTCTGCTGTTGTAACACTGTTAGGTGTACTTGGGGAGATTTAATAAACTCATAACTTATCAGTTTAACCTCGCACGCGCCTGAAAGTTGGACAGCGAAATCTGCCATCAAACTGTAGCTCGAAGCAACGTGGAAGTCGATGTATATTCAATTAGCAGTAGATGTTTCCTGCTGCTAACAGGAAGGGATTGGTTCTAATTTCTCCCATTCAACTGTATATACAAACATTGTGTATCTGCACATACACAGTGTGTGTGTGTGTGTGTGTAGACAAGAGAGAGTGCACATGTTGTACGCTGATGTCTATTCTGAACATGGCTGGAAGTTTTAAAATGTAAGGAGGTGATTTTGTGCCTAAATGGTTTTTGTTTGTTTGTTTGTTTGTGAAACAAGGTTGAATTAACATAGTTTGAAATTTATTTTAAGTGAACATAATGTGAAAATGTTACTTGTGTAGTCGGCCTCAGTTTTACATGATTTTACTTGATTTAAGATAATGAAACTGCATTTAAATGCTTAAAAATATCTTTCCGTAATAGTAGATTTTTGTCGCCGCCCCACCTCCCCGATTTAAAAAAAAAAAAAGACAAAATTTTAAAATCATTGAATGAACTGGCTCCAGTTTGTTTTAAAGTGTGAGAATGTGAGGATCAGAGCTCTGCTTGTTTTGAATTTTCATTTACTCGGACTACCCTGCAAGGAACACTCGATCTGCTTAATTCCCTGTATGACGCACAGATCCATGTGATGCCTCTCATGCCTGCATTTTTTCCAGAAATTGTCACGAGGATGGAGACAGTACAACATTTGACACAGCTGACACCTGAGCATGTTTGTGTTTGTTCACGTACATATCAGTATGTGTGGTTGTGGACAACGTGTTATGGGTCGGAGGGCACATGGAGCTAAGTGGAGCCCAGCGGTGGCATCTAGACAGACCCTTATCACCTCTCTGTTACAATCCAGAGTGACAGCTCTTTGTAGTAGAAGCTATTCTTAGCTCCTCTGGGTCCACTACAGGGTTCTGAATGAATTGGAGTCTGTAAAGCCACACAGAACATTCACGGTACCTTGACGGAGGCTCACACCTCCACTCACACCTGTCGATCACACCTCATCTCTTTAGATCTGCCTCTTTTGTTCATTTACTCGCGCTCCCTTTGTCTCTCTGTGATTCAGTTTCTATCATGAGGTCTCTTTTCTTACATCTATTCTCTGCACAACAGCCAAAGAAAAACTAGCAAGTTAAGGAGCAGGAATTAAGCCACTGTGTTTCCTGCACTTTTCTTGCGCTCTGAAACCCCTGAAAGCACAACAACTCGGATAAATTTAAGACCGTTCTCTCCCTTCTTTTATCAAGCATCGCAGCTGCAAGCAAGAAATGTGTCTTGGAGGCAAAATTACTTTACTGTTATTAAGTATGACGCATGTATATGCTGCAATTGAGCTGTAACCACCTGTTATTACTCAGTTCTGTGACAGCTTAGGTAACTACGGACACAAACTGAGCACAAATCCATACCACAGCGCTAATTCTCTGCAGCAGTTGTGACATAACATCAAAGGAAAAAGACACAAAAGAACAACTTACAGCTAAAATCATGTAAAAGAGACAAGTGTGGAGTCACTTAAGTGTCTGTGCAACTATGATCAAAAACAAATTCACTATCTCATTTTATTGACTTTGAGTTTTTGCCCCTTGGAATCCAGATCACAGTCTCCCTCATTCAGCTGACAGGCTCTTTAAATGTGCAGTGTGCTACATGCATATTAAGGTCAAATATACAGTATATGTAACCTGTTACCACAGGCAACCCCTAGCCCCGCATTATCATTTGGCATTTTTATCCCTATACATAATGGAACTCATGACCGCTAACAGTCCCCCCTGCTGACTGTAGCAGCACTTAGAGACCATCAGATTGCTTTATGCATTGCAAAACTTCACTAATGTGTATTCTGTATGCATTGAAGCACCTGTACCGCCTGCTAATGTTTGCAAATTACCACAAAGGACAACATACAGGGAGACACCTCTCGTTCATGGAGTGCAGCTGTCTGCACAGGCCTCATTCTTCACCGGGGAGAGTGGATCTTAGCTGCAGCAGATGCGGTAGTAATGAATATGTTTGTTTGGTTGTGTGTGAGAAGTGTTTTCCTAACAATTGGCACATTCAGAAGCCCCACTATGATCAGTGTAATACAAGGTGCACAGGGGACTGGAGGCCCTCATGTTGTTCTCTCACTCGCGTGTTGCTTCTCAAGTGGGTCTCATTAGGATCCAAATCACTCCTGGACAATAAACTCCCCTAACAATTAAATTTGTGTGTATTCTAAAGTGTTTATTCTGCCCAATACATGATTAGATACATGTTGTAATGCACAGAGGATCAAATATCTAAATCGCAGCAAAATGAAAACTTAATCATGTCATGTTAATAATTATAAGTCTTCAGCATGTGCACATCTTTGCCTCATCTTCTTTTTTTTTGCTTGAAAATAATTAGTAATTCTGCATTAGACATGCAATTATTTGGACAAATTAGGGTAGAATAACTAAATTAGTTATTCACAACAGTGTGTGGCTGTGTGCTTGTTGGTTTTGGTTCCGCTAGGCTGAGCTGAGCGATGTATTGCTTTGGTCTGCAGTGCAATTAAATTTAATATTCAATAACAAATATGGTTCTATAGAAGGTTTGACGTGACTGAGCTGATGGGGTCTGCAGAAGACTACTTATACACAGGGTGCACGCAGTAACATAAGCACTGCACCACAGAATGCAACGCAGGAATGCCACAACTAAATGTTTAAATTATTATTCGGTTATTGTGTTATCGTGTAATTTGGATTCGATATTAGGCAAATGTGAAGCCTAAAAAGCAGGCTGCAGGGAAAGAGAGTACCTGAAGTTTTATAAGAATAGAAAAGTTGCTTTATTCAGCCATAACAGCTCTTGTAAATCATTTTTTTAAAAGTGAAGAAGTGTGCTGTTGTTCTTCACCGGAGAATGGTGTCTGACACTAACAGTATGTGCTGAACAGATATTTTGTGGTATCAAACGCTGTCAAACTGCTTCTTTTTTTTTTTTGCACATCCACTTCACTAAGACCATGCTGTGGCTTTGACACTCCGGGCAGCAGTCCATGATTCCTGATAGAGGATGGCTGAGATAACATGGCATTTGGTCAGGAGCGATAAGTGACACTAACTCCACTTGCTTGAATTCAGAAATGTAACTGTGTCCCACACGCAACGAAGAACTGCAAGCTCTACAATGACCGGTCAGGCTCTCAGTGAGTTTGGAAACAGCATAAACTGCATCTCGACCAAACATAATCCGTTTTGCTGATTATTACGCACAGGTCTCAGGAACAGTCTGCGCTAATGTGAGTGATGACAGTCGGTTCACTTGAAGCACGTGTGGAAATATAATGAAATGAAACAAAAAACAATACAAAACAAATTACCGTTGACAGCACGGGCTTCCGCTGAATTCACAAATACGTTCTTCACTGCTGCTCATCATCTGAGCAGCATACTCCCTCAAGTGGCTCCGCGTAATCCAACTTTCTCAATAAATTACCTCCGCAAGAAGTTCTCAGTCCTGTCAGCGGCTGCAAAAAAGAGCTGAAAATAAAACTCTCCAAAGAGAAATAAAAACAAACAAAAACACTCCGGTAAGCGCTTTCGCTGTGCGTGCGTACTTGGCACCGGTAACGGAGTGAGCGCGAGCCGCGCCGCTGCTTATTGCGCCGCTTGTACCCGTGTGACGTCACAGGACGGGAGGAGGCGGGTGGAGGTGGGCTAAACAAACCCGGGTCAGAGTTAGACGGTGTCTCTGAGTGGTTTCGTTTGTCAAACTGAGATATTTCTAACCGACATGATTTGACAGAAGCTGTATTGTAGGTTCTCTGTGTTGTTTGTTTCTGTGCTTGTCTCACCTGTTTGCTGGGATTTATGTGCTCTGATGTTGAGGTATCTTTGTCTGAGTAATTAACATTTCTTACCTTTACTGGTCCAAAACATAAACAAACTATATATTAAGAGAGAACCCTCTGAGGTATCACTTGTAGGTTTCATGAACAGGTTTCTGGACACCATCCTGGCTGTGACTGACTCCACCTAAAGGTGAATTCATTCTCACTGCGCCTGTGTCCATAGACAGATAGACAGGCCATTTACTGCAGGAGGCTGCATTAAGAATGCTTCATTCTATCAGTTGCATTGTCCCTCATCATGTCGAGCACAGATAAACACACAGGGCTTCCATGGATATATCTAAAAGCAATGAGTCACAGATTGGCCTGCAACAGTGGGCAGACACAGCAAGACTTCTAGAGATATAAAGGCTTCCTACTGTGCTTGGGCACCGTCGATGGAAATCATGCACAAATCAAAGCACCTTCACAGTACGGCAGCAACGACTTTAATTTCAGCTTTCTTAATGTGGAATGATAAAGTTGTAGATGACAGAGGATCTCCTCTCAAAGCCTCTCTTCTTAATAACAAGCAGGTTTAGCAGTTTTTCTGGTACATGTGCAGTCGGCTTGCTGGCTGTGCAGACAGTCTGTATGCACACGTACTCTTCTAGACGCTTGGCCACAAAAAGCACGACTCCACCTTAACTCCCACCCATCCAAAACTGAGCAAAGAGGTGGAGTGTTGCTAACAAAGCACAGCATGCTACTGGGCCACTGACTGTCCTGTGACCTGCCTGTCACTCAGAACAGCCCTTAAGCATGCTAAACTTTAAACCTTCAACCTGTACGTGTGATAAACATGTTTAGTTCTGCTGGAACACTGGGCATTTTAACATGAGGATCTATGGGGGCTGACTCATCTTTGGATCCAGCTACAAGTGACCAATAGTCGAACTCCGGTTTTCTGAGCCCCTAAAGCAGGGGTTTCGACTTCCGGTCCTCGAGGGCCACAATCCTGCATGTTTTAGACGTTTCCTTCTTCCAACACACCTGATTCAAATGATCAGGATCGTTATCAGACTTCTGCAGAGCTTGATGATGAGCTGATCATTTGAATCAGGTGTGTTGGAAGAAGGAAACATCTAAAACATGCAGGATTGCGGCCCTCGAGGACCAGAGTTCGACACCCCTGCCCTAAAGGTTGCCGTTTGGCCTGTAGGCTTTTGCTTGAACCAGCAGGGTGTAACTTTTGTTTGTCCCTTAGGACAGTTAACATATTTATACAAACACTGTCAACATGTGCTTATGTCATATGCCTCACTGCTGATCGCTTTTATTTGTAAAACTGTAATCATTCCTCTGAAAAAGAAACTTTTAAATCTAGGTCATCAGAATTTTTTTTCTGGGATGTTCACTTGGTTTTTTCAACCATACTGTTTTCTCTCATCACTTCCCACTTCAGTCCTGCAATTAATCTAAAACTGATTGTTAAAAAAAATCACATCGCTCCTGGTGCACCAGCACAGGACTGTCACCACACACCCAAGATTTAGAGTGAAAAGTGAACTGCAGAGAGTTTTACCTGAGCATCGTCATAATCAATACTGAGTGCAGTTTTTGGCAAGGGCTTGAATGTAACGGATGTTCATTTATATGTAAAAGTCTTGCCCTCTAGCCTTAATTCTCCTTGTATGAGTTACCGCCACTACCAATTAATGCATTTCCTGCTTTTTTGATATCAATAGATAATTAAGCTAAACAATACGGTGAATTCAGGAAGACTTAGAAAACTGTTGCAGTTTGCATCATGTTGAGAAAAGCTTGGGTAAGAGAAAAACAAATAACACTGAGAAGAACGATTGTTACGTGCCAGCTCTTCTTGAGGGAAGGAAGGGAGCACAGAAACAAAGGAGACAAAAGTGTAAAAGAAAAACATGGCCAGTGAGTGTTGCTAAATCAGGGGAAGAAATAATAACTGATCATATTAATTCAATAATAACTCAAAAGAGTGCTAACAGAGTTCCTACTTGCTAAATATACTGCAAAAATAAATAAATAAATAACGAATAGGAAAGCAAACGACTAAACTCCCTGCCCAAACTGCAGCACAAACCCAGTAGCACCCTTGCTCCTCGTGTACCTAACAGAAAAATTCCTAACTTAATGACAATCCTGGCCCGGTCTCCAAATGAGGGGTCTCATTACACAAATCACAGAGCTGCGAGTATCCACTGGTGAGAAACTATACGACACAGACAACAAGTACACACTAATGTAGAGAAATACAACGCTGTTGGCAAGTGTTACAGAATTATAAAGAACTTACAAGGACACCACAGGCAAGACTGATAGGTTAGGGGCAATATTAAACCCAGATGTAGTGACAGGAGCAAAGCATGTAAATGATATTAATGTAAACATAAAGCTATGATGAAAACATTATCCATCAAAAAGTAGTGACTTTCGAAAGACATCATTTATTTAAATTTGTCAATTAAAGAGGATGAGGATTTCCCTGATCTAAAGGCTCATTGAGTTTTTCCATCCAGAGAGAAATGTGTGAGTGACGTCATGAAGTTGACATCAGCGATATTACATCTCTGATGTGTATGAAGGTATAGAGACGACCCTACCAAGCACTGGTGCTGTGTGTGTGTGTTTTTGACAGACAGAGCTCTTCAAACTTCACTCCAATTTCATACATAGTTTTTCGGCTGAGTGAACTTTGTCCTGCTCCCTCTGGACGCTTCATATTTCTGATGTGCTCTCAGCTGTTGTTTCGCAAAACTGGTTTACGTCTTTATCCTTGGCAAGGCCATCTCATTTGCTATACCGAGCAGAACTAATGCTTCTTCTGAGGGGATTTGGGGCCAGAACGGTTATTTGTTTTACTGCAAATGAGGGTTAAAGTTAGTGTGATCAGCACTGAAAATTCTAAGCTGAAATAATCAATGCCTTCCTCTGTGTTATTCATCCATGGCTGAGTCTGCATTTATGTTTTCAGCAGAGAATCCATCTTTCAGTGAGGTGAGATAAATGCATTCACAAAGGATTAGACAGAGCAAGCTACTGAAAATGCACTGAATGCTGTCAGCAGTTTCAGAATTTATGGGAAAATCTTAGTATTCCCCTACAGACCCTTATAGTGTATTAACAGTCTGGGGAAATTCGTGGACCTTTAGTCAACTAATCAATCAGCTTGCCTTGCAGTGAATTTGACTGCATATCCCACTGTGAATAAACTCCCTTGTAACAACACTTACAAAAAAAACTTCATGTAGACTCCTGTATGCGGCTGCAATGAATCCGTCATGTTTATTTTTTTTGAAAAACACACATGCATACTGCTGAACATGAACTTTGCCCATAGAAAGGATTCTGACCTGCATGTGTCAATAAGCTCTACACAGCAGAAACAATGATTTAGAAAAGGGGTTTATCCGTCAAAAATAATTTAACAAAACACCATTTTCTTCTATTTATGAAACACAGCATGTCCTATGATTTAATACTGATTGCATTGGAGACATTTGGTGCATCAACACTTTATTATTTTGTCATTTAATTATGTTAATTAAACATAAGGTCGTGCTTTTGGCCCACAATTTCTTCAATTTGTCAAGTATTCTCTCTTTTCATTCATTTGTTAATAATTAATTATTCATATAGTATTTACTTTTTTGAATTCACTGGAAAGAACAGTCATAATGTGCCAGTCAGAGTGGACTTTGTCAGCAAATCGAATTTCTCCACAAGTCTTTATTAGTCGGTTGCTGCAACAGCTGCTGTTGAAGATGCTTTGCTTTGAGTGGGGTGAGGAATGGCAAGCAGCAGCTTCTGTGACATTTGTCCTCTTGATGTGAAACAAGAAATGTGCAAGACTAACAGATCTCCCTGTGGCTACAGTGTCACACACAATACTACAATAATGTCCAGTAGCAGGCTGCAAGGTGGCTCAGTGGTTAGCACCGCTGCCTCGCATCGAGTGGGTTCGCTGGTTTGCGTTCCGGTGAGGGTATCAGGATCTTTCTGCGTGGAGTTTGTATGTTCTCCCTGTGCAGCGTGGGTTCTCTCCAGGTTCTCCAGCTTCCTCCCACACAGTCCAAAAACATGTTGAGGTTAATTGGTGATTCTAAATTGTCCGTAGGTGTGAATGTGAGTGTGCTTGGTTGTCTGTCTCTAAGTGTGGCCCTGTGATAGACTGGCGACCTGTCCAGGGTGTCCCCTGCCTTCACCAGCCCCCCCGTGACCCTAGTGAGGATTAAGCGGTGTATAGATAATGGATAATGGATGGATGGATGTCTCAGTAGCCATTGTGAAAAGCTTAAAAATCAGATGATCTCCTACCCTTCATCCCCATCCCCTGAGACCACCAGTATCTGAATTAGCCTGGTATATTTACAGGATCTACTTGCCTCTAAATTTCAATGGCCTCTTGCTTGTTTGCTTGTCTGTGTCTTCTTTCTAGAGTCACTCTATGAACTGTAAAAAAAAAAAAAAAAAAAGAGGAAAAGAAAAGAAAAAAAAGAAAGAAAAAAGAAAAAAAGAAATATCTGATTACTCATTCTTTAAAAACAGACCCCCAGGCCACGAAATGAAAAACACATGAAGTGTGTTCGCATATGCAAGAGTGTTCCAGCTGAAAATAGAAGAAGCCCCATAGCGTTAAGCATATGACCGTGTGTGTGTGTGTGTGTGTCTGTGTCTTATATTAGGCTCGGCAGCAGTGCCCAAACTATCCAATGGAGGGAGACAATGGAGCAAACGCAGCAAAGCACCCATTTCTTATTAGATAAAAAAGATCCATACCTCGATGAAATATAAAATATTGAACTTATATGAATATCTTATTGTGATTGTCTTGGTATCATCCTCTAAACTCACTCTGCGTCTCTTTCTCTCAGCTCTCCCTGCAGGCTGCTGTCTCTATATTTTCTATGTTCACAACGCGGGACACACATTTGTCAGTGACTGCATGCAAAGTAAACATTTAAAGAGAGGGATTAGCCTCGCTGCAAAAAGCAATGTAAACAGTGTATGTATAGTTCAGTGAATTAAACCACTGGGATTACATTCTTAAAACAAACTCTGGAACCTGGATAACAGAGTAGCTTTGTGGTTTTACATGGCTCCATCACTGTACACTACCATGTGAAAACAAGAATCATTTTACAGTGTTGTCAAGGTTGCATATCGGAATAAATAACTTATAACAACTTCTCCAGTGGGACATACTGCTACCAAGATAAACTTGTAGACAAGATATATATATATATATTTTTTTTTTTTAAATACAAATTGATTACCACGATGAAAATATTGCACAGACCACATTGGGAGTATTTCGGGTGTAAAAAAAACAAGCTGACTGGTGAGAGTGCAGTACGTGTCTGCAGCCTGTCCCTCGGAGACAAGCTTGTTTTCAGAGTCTGGTCACGCTCTTTGAGTCTGACCACTCAGCTGGCATTTGGTAGGATCTTGTTTTTCGTGCCAGACAATGAGATCAGTGCGCAGCAGCATAATAAAAAATTGTTTCATACTTTTTAACCCAATTGGAAGGTTTTGATGTCATGCTTGTTTTTGTTCATATCATCTAACCAGAAACTTCAGGCGTTACATCCTAGTTCATTTCAAGGCAATTAGAGCACAGAAAGTGCATGTGGGTCACTACATGTGGCAAAATAATCCTATAGATGCTTCAGTCTTCACTTATTCATGTTTCACCATATTAACTTTAATTTAAGTAGTAAAGAGTTTTAATAAAGGGAATGTGCATTAGGGCTTTGTCAAAGAGTGCCACACGTTACCACATAAGGTACAGGCCACATCTAAACAAATTAAATAGAGCACTAAAACATTGCAATTTTTAGTCTTTTGTGAACACATGGGTCACCATAAGTGATGGTACATAGCCCTACACTTTATTAGACAAAGAAAAAGTCTGACAAGCAAAGAACTTTCCAGAGCAGCTGAAGAGTGTAATTCGTGGCTCTGGATGAAGAGAAAGGACTCCAGCTGGGCTCCCAAGTGAGTGACTGGCATCTAAGACCATTCACTTTCATTATACTTTCTTACACTTTTGTTATACTCTCTGCACCCACAATTATGCAAAGGTCCACGTGTCTTAAATCCCAAGTTCTCCAAATCTGTGTCTGCACATGTACTATGCTACCATGGCAGTAGTGCACATGCTTGGCAGTAGTTTTGTGGAACACGTAGATACAGCGATGCATGTATGCAACAGAGTCCTCAAAGATACATACATACACAGTACAGCAGTGTCTACGTATTCTGTGCATGCACACTATTACCAAACATGAGTTCTGCTGCCCCTGTAGCGTAGTTTTCGCACAGACACAAATGTTGCGCTACACATGGATGAACTGTTGAGGGCTTGGCCAGACGCAAACATCTACATACTAACAACCCGGGTGGACCCTTGCATACTTGTGCATGCAGACTGTATTAGGCCTTGATTACATTCCCTTGTGGACTTGCCCTAACTTTTAGCTTCCTTGGAGTCTAATTGGAGGATTCTGGTACTCATGCTGTACAACAGCATCTACATATTCCATGCATGCACACTATTGCAGAGCACTGCTGTCCCCGTAGCACAACTGATTTAGCGTTGCATGTGAACATTTACAGAGGGGTGCACATACATTTTCACAAACCAGATGTCAACATTTACATCATGCGTAGTAGGATATGTGATTTGGTTTAAGGGGTTAACCTGGAATGCTGGGATTCACTGCTGAACCCTCTGTAGGTGTTGGAGAAACACAGAGGAAGGTGCCCACTTAAAAACCCAGAAAATGCCATCAGTCACTTGCACAGAGTTCAGGCAGCATGTCTCAGGGTTGTAGTACTGGATACACTGAGCCATAACTTGTCTGTAATGGGTGATACACCACAGGCAGGTCAAGGTAAATCCAGGTACATGTAGTTAACTCCACCTTCTGTAGGACCAACACTTACTTGGCCATCGTGCAGAGTCCAAGCAGCGTGTCTCAGGAGTGTAATTATGGGATATGAACAGCTAGTCCTACACGGCAGATGGTGAGAAGAAGGGAGATGCTAAGCAGAATAAGGCTTTAAAGGCAGCACACTGTATCTTTGTTTCACATCCAGTTACATTTCAGCTCAACTGTTTACTTTTTCAGGTTAGAATTGCAACTTAATTGAAATGAATTGATCTCTTTTATTTTCTGCCTCTCTCACTGCTTCAGAGGCAGAATTTAATTGCTAGCCAAATGAATGAACTTCAGCCTGACTTTAAAAATAAATACGGGAGGGAAAAAAAGAGCTGCAGCAACAGCATGAGGTAAATGATGCGAGGCTGAGCAGCAAATGACGACACTTGAGGCAACACACAGACAGCCAGTCTATGTTTGATTTCATCCAAGCTTTTCTGTGTGCTCATGGGATGACCTGAGTGTTCTTTAGCCAAATCTCCATCAACAGTGAAGCCAGGGTGTTCAGAAAGGAGCTGACAGATGTAGAGTCACGCTCAGAGACTATCAGCTGTGTTCTCACCCTGCTACCTCTGACAGCCAGCTGGCCACGGTGTCCTTCTCTATGGGGAGGTCGAAGTAAGCAGTACCACTTAACAGACATCAGCCCTCTCTCCACAGGGTGAAATACAGGATCTTCTGTGAGAAAGGAACCAGGACGAGCTTTTATAAATGATGTAAAGGGCTTCCATCATGTAGGGGGTATATTGTATTATCAGGGATATTTAACTACAACCATCACCACCACCCTTGCTATAGTATGTATCATTCACTAAGACCCTGCATCTACCTGCAGCTACATTATACTGCAAAAACATGTATTAAATGTTTATATAGTACATTCAAATGCTAAAATAAATGGGTTTGTTTAAAGCAGAAATATTGTATTACTGCTTCTTTGTGAACATTTCAATCACTTTCAGGTTGACAGCACATTTTTCAGCTTCACTAACAGTTTGCTAGTGATTTTGTAACAGACATCCGCTTTTGATATTATAATTTAAAAAATATTGTTAAGTGCCAACACAGGGGAATCACTAGATATTGCTTCAGCCATGTTCAAAGCCAATGAAAATCTCCCTTTTATTATTCATGGTTAAAACAGACTCTAAGTTCTTATTTACTGAGAGCTTTTACTTATGAAATTGTATCAGCGCTGCAGCTTGGCATCACCTTACATTGTACTTGTGTTGCCAAATCCTGATTGGTGCAGAGAAGTATGCATTTTTACACCTGAGGCCTCCTTGCTTAAAACCACTGACATAAGAAGAGAAAAGACACAAAAACCGGTATCTGTCTTGCAGAATAAACTGTAATAAAGCTGCTACTTTGGTATGTTCATGTAGGATCACATCAGTTTTTGCACAAGGTTGTTTTTAAGGGGTTTATTCTAACCCACTTATCTAACACTCACATGGGAGGTAAAACGTTTTCATCTTTCATTTTCCAGCAATGCTGAACTGGAGAGAATCTTCTAATGAATGGCCTACACTTATCTACTCGTGGACTCAGAAGAAATTTTCTTTCCTTCCTTGATGGAGAGCTCCGTCACTGACAGAGCAACAGTGTGTATAATTATTCTGAGAACAGCAGCAGGTGTTTATTCCTGTGGACTACGGAGGTTCATAAGAGCCCAGAGCTGTCACAAAGTTGGACGATGTCCCTGAGAGTAAAAATAGCCGTCTGGCTGACGTGTTATCTCCCTATTCACACAACTACCGACTAACAAAGACGCTCTCTTATACTCCCACTTGTCCCTCCTTCGTGTTACAAACTCAAAGTCAGGCCAGCACACTCAGCAGGGTTCACATTACAGTTTTCTGTAAATCTGAATAAATGCTGAAGTGATGTGACAGGGTCCAAAGCAAAGTCAGACCTCCTCCGAAGTCAGAAAAACTCCTGGCAATTTTCAGCGGGGGCAGTTTTTTTGTTGTTGTTGTTTTTTAATGCAGAATATGAATCAAAAGTTTGTTCAAATTTAAATTTCTGTGGAACTAAAGCAGTATGAAACTGTTATAAAGAAAAAGGTTAACATTTGTTTACAAATCATTAGACTTCAGATCTTGTTTTGCATTCATAGAGCTCCCATGATGAAATTATCCAGTGGTACCTATACATTTCACAGTCCATTTCAGACAAGATCCAAAGCAAATAACTGCACTTGCAAATTACTTAACAGACCATTAAGCAGGCTATGTACTTTGGGGAAATACCAAACATTGGCAGCCACACAGAGTTCAAAATGCACACAGTCCTGTAAATACGTTCCAAACCCTGTGAGATGTATCTGATATTTGTTGTACATTGCTTGTTCTTTCCAGAAAGGCATCCAGGTCTTGGCTCACACATTCAGCAGTACAAAACAGAACAGCACGTCAGGCTTCCGCTTTCTAGACTTCTAAGACAACAAGATAAAAAATCATTTGAACATTGAAATCAAGTAAAGAACCATAAACAGAAGCCAGCTGTTTTCTACTTCCACTTGTTTATTGAGCAGTTTCATGAACAGATTTTGTTTGTCACAGTTCCAAATGAATGCAGCTTAAAGACGCAGCTAACGCACAAAGAATTCACCTTGGATGCATGTTGGTACTGAATGATGCCATAAATTTCCAATATATCTGTGGTTTTTCAATACATAAAAAGGAATCTGATGTAAAACATATATTATACCAGTGTTGTCAAACATTTTAACCCATAAATCCTGCCTGTCAGTAGAAGAGGATCTGTGAATTCACAGATTAATCGATGTTAGATGGTCCTACACGTTTGTTTTTATGAACAATAACCACTACCACCATGTTCTGCTGCTTAGACAATAAAACTATTCAACAAACAATTAAAAACAGCTTTTGTATATTCTGTCTTCATGGCAAAATGAAAAACAATCAAATGCTCAGTTAGCTGTGTTCATAGTCAGAACGATTTGCACATAATTTTGCTCCAGAATACAATACTCATTAGTCAAAACAGCAAAGCAGCATTCTGATTTATTCCATAACCACTTTACAATATTGACCCAGCTCATGAACATTTAGTCTGTTATTCTAAGTGGTAATTGATCTTCAATTCTCTTTAGTCCTAAACAGCTCAGCTCAACTGAGGCACTGCTTAACCTATCCGGCCCTGTGCAAATGGGATTAGTGAGAATGTAATTATGTGTGAAAAATGAAAAGAGATGATAAAGCGGCAAACAAACTGGAATTCAGGATACAGATAATTTCACAATGAGCTGATCAATGTTATCCTTCAAAATAGACTGCACAAACCAATCTGATCACTGTTAGATGCTGCAGACTTTTGTGTGGATAAGACTTGGAGAACATCAAGTGAAATTCAACGATAAGAACAATTCTGGACAGAAGTTAAATATTCACGTGGGGCATTTTTATAGCTGGGTGCTACTGGCAGCACAAAGCTGCAAATCATCTCAAACTGAAGCTGCCTACACTGTTTTATTTTTTTCAAGATAAAACTGTGCTTGTTCATTTATCTCTGTCATGATCCAGATCCATTGCATTTAGGTTTTGATAATAAAAAAGACACCTGTTATTATCACAAAAGCTCATCTTATAGCCCTGCATGGATCCAGAAACTAAAATATGCTTAATGACATCTCACTGTTTTCTATCATCATTAAGTCCATTAAGAAGTTATTGCTAAATGAAAGTCTGGCCCGTTTGCGTGCTGGTGTGCTGCCCTGAGACTGAAGGGCTGCAATTACAATGATTACGGCACATTTAGGATGTCATAATTGTTATAATCAGCAGAAAGCTGGTGGGATTCCCATTTTGCCATTCTTCCTAGAAGGCATTGACTTTGTGCCACTGTTCTATTTTAAAGGAACCTGTTCAGCCCACACAAGACTCTAATGATTATCTGTAGCACATGCAGGTAATGACATCTGATCCAAGATACAAATAACAACAAGGGCTCATGCAAATATATACTGATGCCATTTGCCTATAGCTTTGCTGCTTCATCAAATGTTATGAATAAAACAAGTAAAACTTCACATAAATATAGTAATCAGATAGAGGCATTGTCGCTTTCTTTCCCTGCATCTGTTTTCAACCAAGAGAGCAGACATTTATGTTGATGATGGTTTCTCCAGGGTGTGCAGAAACATTTCAGTCCTGTTTCTAACGCCAGCTGTCTCCCTCTACTGCTGGGATGCACGTAGGCTTCACAATCACAGATCACCATATTTTCCACCTCTTTGTCATTCCATCTTTGAATTCTATTGAATTTTCCAGCCTATGATTTCAATAAACACTGTACCACAGAGGGGAAAAAAAGCTCCATAGATGAATATAACAGCAATCAGATTCTTCTTTGAAGGATGTGTTTGCTGCCGCAGTGTTTAAGAGGAAAACTGTAAATCGTTATCACATCACAACTTCAACAATATATATATATATATTAAATCTTCAAATAAAAAGCTTTTCTTCACGTTTGCTCTGATGCCAGGTGTTTACACAGCAGACAGGAGGACACTTTGTACTCTGTTTTGTCTGCATGTTTATCTATGTGCGTGAGTGGGTGGGTGCGCTGTGGGACGGTTGCTTGCATCTCTACAGAAAGTGGAGGCAGAATTCTCTGGTGAACTGTGGACGTCTGAAGTGTTTCTGCTGTGGAAAATCATCCTACCAGTGTGTGCAC
>NW_007578751.1:69660-70723 GCF_000690725.1 Stegastes partitus
GTGGACATGTCACTGCCAAAATGGCTCCACAGCGCCACCTTGAAATTTTCAACGGAGTCCTGTCGGAAGCACGTTTGCCCTAGAGCTATTTCATCGGCCTATAGAGCTGGTCGGCATGAATAAATAAAATGCAACACGGCTCAACTGCGCCCTCTACATTATTTCAACAGAGTCCCATCAGGGCTACATTTCACCTACAACTACCACATTCGCCACACATGTGTAACAACTCGTGATGCACAAAAAAGTCCATTAGCATGTTTCTGTAAACCCAACAGGAAATCCGCCATGTTGGAACAACAGTGAGCATGCCATGCCATTTTTGCTCGAAAATGGCCATTTTCAAAATCTATCTCCTCCTAGGGGGTTCGTCGTACACACCTGAAATTTGGCCAGCACAAACTACAGGAGGTGGTGATTAAAAGGAAATCAACCGGTCTGCACAAGTCTGAGAGCGTGGAAATGGCGCCCCCCACAATTTGGCCACAACACCATAAAACACCAGAATACGAGACGTGCTGTGTAACAGGCCTGTATGTGCTCCGATCTTCCTGAAACTTTACACGCGTGCTCCGAGTCTCAGCCAGAGCGCGTTTCCACCACGGCCTACATGCACGGGCTCGCCACTAAACAAGAAGCGGCTCGTAAATGTGCCACACGTGCTCCGATCTGGTCAAAACGCTACTCGCCGGATCAGAGTCCCGCCCGGAGCACGTTTCCGCCACACCCCGATGTGCGAAGGCCAACAAGCGTTGGGCGAGGACCCGTCCATCGCCGCTTGCGACTTTAATTACAAATGTTGTTCATTTCCATTGCATTATGATGCAGGAGATGATATTATCTTCACATGTTGTTCCCTTCTATGCCTCAGGTGGAGGTTTTTCTTTAAGGCTGTCTAGTGTGGGCAGCGTCCACTGTCAAGTGCTCCTCACTCTTGTGAGTTTTAAACTGCAGCCCTCACTTGAAGAGGCAGCTTGCTTCAGGAGATTGGACTGGAATTCACTCAATGACCAAGATTCAGCTTTCTTTCTTTTTGTTCTTTTATTTTTGAAAGTCTTCGAGG
>NW_007578751.1:71378-72690 GCF_000690725.1 Stegastes partitus
CTGGCTGCAGCTGGGAGCCACACCCAGACCTGATGCACTCAGGCAGAGAGGGAGCGGCCTGCAGCTCAGCTCCACATCCACAACAACTTATATCAGAATTTTGGTTTTGGCATCATGACAGGAAATAAGAGGAAGGGCGAAAGAGTGCATGATTTGACAATGTGTTTGTGTGAGATGTGACTCAACTCTGTTACAATTATATGAATCACTGGAGCATATGTTTGCTTTGTGCTCCAAAAACCTTTTTATATAAATAGATTCTTGATTTAATCTTTAAATATCAAGTTGTAGTAGAATACTCAGCGTTAGATTACATAACATTTGTCTATTTTGTGAAATGTATTTCTTTCTGAACAAACACATTCTCCACTGGATATGTAATTGTTTTACCTTAAGCTATTTTAGTTGCTGTAATTTCCAATTTGCCTCGGCAGCACTGACACTTCTCATGAGAGCCGGCGACGGCGGAGCCCCTCTGTGGGCCGTGAGTCGGACTCGGGCAGAGATTCGGCGACGGCGGAGCCCCTCTGGGGGCCGGACTCGGGCCGAGAGACGGCGACGGCGGAGCACCTCTGGGGGCCGGACTCGGGCGGAGAGCAGGCGACGGCGGAGCCCCTCAGGGGCCGGACTCGGGCAGGGAGCCGGCGACGGCGGAGCCCCTCTGTATGTCGGTTGCCGAACTCGGGCAGGGAGCCGGAGACGGCGGAGCCCCTCAGGGGCCGGACTCGGGCAGAAAGCCGGCGACGGCGGAGCCCCTCTGGGGGCCGGAATCGGGCAGAGAGCCGGCCACGGCGGAGCCCCTCTGGGGGCCGGACTCCTACAGAGAGCTGGCGACGGTGGAGCTCCTCTGTGGGTCGGGTGCCGGACTCGGACCGAGAGCCAGCGACGGGGCGGAGCCCCTCTGGGGGCCTGGAGCCGGACACGTGTCGAGAGCCGGCGACGGTGGAGTCCCTCTGTGGGTCGGAGGCCGGACTCATGCAGAGAGCCGGCGACGGCGGAGCCCCTCTATGGGCCTGGAGCCGGACTCGGGCAGAGAGCCGGCGACGGTGGAGTCCCTCTGTGGGTCGGGGGCCGGACTCGGGCAGAGAGCCGGCGACGGCTGAGCCCCTCTGTGGGCCGGGAGCAGGCGATGGCGGAGACCCTCTGTTGGTCGGGTGCCATACTCGGGCCGAGAGCCGGCGACGGCGGAGCCCCTCTGTATGTCGGTTGCCGGACTCGGGCAGGGAGCCGGCGACGGCGGAGCCCCTCAGGGGCCGGACTCGGGCAGAGAGCCGGCCACGGCGGAGACCCTCTTTGGGTCGGGTGCCGGACT